>NW_026900093.1:0-13775 GCF_033153095.1 Gastrolobium bilobum
GTTCACACTAGAGTATTCTTTCCATTTTAATGTAAAAAAAACTTTTGAAAATTAGCTGAGGTGTCGCATTCTCCTTAAATCTCAGCTTTCTGTTCACACTAGAGGATGTCTTGAAAACTTACTTATTTTCGATACAGTGAACAAAATATGTATTGAAAACTTACTTCTTTTCGATATAGTGAACAAAATATGTATGTTTGAATTTCTGTTCACACTAGAGTATTCTTTCCATTTTAATGTAAAAAAAACTTTTGAAAATTAGCTGAGGTGTCGCATTCTCCTTAAATCTCAGCTTTCTGTTCACACTAGAGGATGTCTTGAAAACTTACTTATTTTCGATACAGTGAACAAAATATGTATGTTTGAATTTCTGTTTAAATGTAAAAAAAAAACTTTTGAAAATTAGCTGAAGTGTCGCATTCTCCTTAAATCTCAGCCTTCTGTTCACACTAGAGGATGTCTTGAAAACTTACTTATTTTCGATATAGTGAACAAAATATGTATGTTTGAATTTCTGTTCACACTAGAGGATTCTTTCCGTTTTAATGTAAAAAAACTTTTGAAAATTAGCTGAGGTGTCGCATTCTCCTTAAATCTCAGCTTTCTGTTCACACTAGAGGATGTCTTGAAAACTTACTTCTTTTCGATATAGTGAACAAAATATGTATGTTTGAATTTCTGTTCACACTAGAGTATTCTATCCATTTTAATGTAAAAAAAACTTTTGAAAATTAGCTGAGGTGTCGCATTCTCCTTAAATCTCAGCTTTCTGTTCACACTAGAGGATGTCTTGAAAACTTACTTATTTTCGATACAGTGAACAAAATATGTATGTTTGAATTTCTGTTCACACTAGAGGATGCTTTCTGTTTAAATGTAAAAAAAAAACTTTTGAAAATTAGCTGAAGTGTCGCATTCTCCTTAAATCTCAGCTTTCTGTTCACACTAGAGGATGTCTTGAAAACTTACTTATTTTCGACACAGTGAACAAAATATGTATGTTTGAATTTCTGTTCACAGTAGAGGATTCTTTCTGTTTAAATGTAAAAAAAAACTTTTGAAAATTAGCTGAAGTGTCGCAATCTCCTTAAATCTCAGCTTTCTGTTCACACTAGAGGGTGTCTTGAAAACTTACTTATTTTCGATATAGTGAACAAAATATGTATGTTTGAATTTCTGTTCACACTAGAGGATTCTTTCTGTTTTAATGTAAAAAAAACTTTTGAAAATTAGCTGAGGTGTCGCATTTTCCTTAAATCTCAGCTTTCTGTTCACAGTAGAGGAAGTCTTGAAAACTTACTTCTTTTCGATATAGTGAACAAAATATGTATGTTTGAATTTCTGTTCACACTAGAGTATTCTTTCCATTTTAATGTAAAAAAAACTTTTGAAAATTAGCTGAGGTGTCGCATTCTCCTTAAATCTCAGCTTTCTGTTCACACTAGAGGATGTCTTGAAAACTTACTTATTTTCGATACAGTGAACAAAATATGTATGTTTGAATTTCTGTTCACACTAGAGGATTCTTTCTGTTTAAATGTAAAAAAAAAACTTTTGAAAATTAGCTGAAGTGTCGCATTCTCCTTAAATCTCAGCTTTCTGTTCACACTAGAGGATGTCTTGAAAACTTACTTATTTTCGATATAGTGAACAAAATATGTATGTTTGAATTTCTGTTCACACTAAATTCTTTCCGTTTTAATGTAAAAAAACTTTTGAAAATTAGCTGAGGTGTCGCATTCTCCTTAAATCTCAGCTTTCTGTTCACACTAGAGGATGTCTTGAAAACTTACTTATTTTCGATACAGTGAACAAAATATGTATGTTTGAATTTCTGTTCACACTAGAGGATTCTTTCTGTTTAAATGTAAAAAAAAAACTTTTGAAAATTAGCTGAAGTGTCGCATTCTCCTTAAATCTCAGCTTTCTGTTCACACTAGAGGATGTCTTGAAAACTTACTTATTTTCGATATAGTGAACAAAATATGTATGTTTGAATTTCTGTTCACACTAGAGGATTCTTTCTGTTTTAATGTAAAAAAAACTTTTGAAAATTAGCTGAGGTGTCGCATTCTCCTTAAATCTCAGCTTTCTGTTCACACTAGAGGATGTCTTGAAAACTTACTTCTTTTCGATATAGTGAACAAAATATGTATGTTTGAATTTCTGTTCACACTAGAGTATTCTTTCCATTTTAATGTAAAAAAAACTTTTGAAAATTAGCTGAGGTGTCGCATTCTCCTTAAATCTCAGCTTTCTGTTCACACTAGAGGATGTCTTGAAAACTTACTTATTTTCGATACAGTGAACAAAATATGTATGTTTGAATTTCTGTTCACACTAGAGGATGCTTTCTGTTTAAATGTAAAAAAAAAACTTTTGAAAATTAGCTGAAGTGTCGCATTCTCCTTAAATCTCAGCTTTCTGTTCACACTAGAGGATGTCTTGAAAACTTACTTATTTTCGACACAGTGAACAAAATATGTATGTTTGAATTTCTGTTCACAGTAGAGGATTCTTTCTGTTTAAATGTAAAAAAAAACTTTTGAAAATTAGCTGAAGTGTCGCAATCTCCTTAAATCTCAGCTTTCTGTTCACACTAGAGGGTGTCTTGAAAACTTACTTATTTTCGATATAGTGAACAAAATATGTATGTTTGAATTTCTGTTCACACTAGAGGATTCTTTCTGTTTTAATGTAAAAAAAACTTTTGAAAATTAGCTGAGGTGTCGCATTCTCCTTAAATCTCAGCTTTCTATTCACAGTAGAGGAAGTCTTGAAAACTTACTTCTTTTCGATATAGTGAACAAAATATGTATGTTTGAATTTCTGTTCACACTAGAGTATTCTTTCCATTTTAATGTAAAAAAAACTTTTGAAAATTAGCTGAGGTGTCGCATTCTCCTTAAATCTCAGCTTTCTGTTCACACTAGAGGATGTCTTGAAAACTTACTTATTTTCGATACAGTGAACAAAATATGTATGTTTGAATTTCTGTTCACACTAGAGGATTCTTTCTGTTTAAATGTAAAAAAAAAACTTTTGAAAATTAGCTGAAGTGTCGCATTCTCCTTAAATCTCAGCTTTCTGTTCACACTAGAGGATGTCTTGAAAACTTACTTATTTTCGATATAGTGAACAAAATATGTATGTTTGAATTTCTGTTCACACTAGAGGATTCTTTCTGTTTTAATGTAAAAAAAACTTTTGAAAATTAGCTGAGGTGTCGCATTCTCCTTAAATCTCAGCTTTCTGTTCACACTAGAGGATGTCTTGAAAACTTACTTCTTTTCGATATAGTGAACAAAATATGTATGTTTGAATTTCTGTTCACACTAGAGGATTCTTTCTTTTTTAATGTAAAAAAAACTTTTGAAAATTAGCTGAGGTGTCGCATTCTCCTTAAATCTCAGCTTTCTGTTCACACTAGAGGATGTCTTGAAAACTTACTTATTTTCGATACAGTGAACAAAATATGTATGTTTGAATTTCTGTTCACACTAGAGGATTCTTTCTGTTTAAATGTAAAAAAAAAACTTTTGAAAATTAGCTGAAGTGTCGCATTCTCCTTAAATCTCAGCCTTCTGTTCACACTAGAGGATGTCTTGAAAACTTACTTATTTTCGATATAGTGAACAAAATATGTATGTTTGAATTTCTGTTCACACTAGAGGATTCTTTCCGTTTTAATGTAAAAAAACTTTTGAAAATTAGCTGAGGTGTCGCATTCTCCTTAAATCTCAGCTTTCTGTTCACACTAGAGGATGTCTTGAAAACTTACTTCTTTTCGATATAGTGAACAAAATATGTATGTTTGAATTTCTGTTCACACTAGAGTATTCTATCCATTTTAATGTAAAAAAAACTTTTGAAAATTAGCTGAGGTGTCGCATTCTCCTTAAATCTCAGCTTTCTGTTCACACTAGAGGATGTCTTGAAAACTTACTTATTTTCGATACAGTGAACAAAATATGTATGTTTGAATTTCTGTTCACACTAGAGGATGCTTTCTGTTTAAATGTAAAAAAAAAACTTTTGAAAATTAGCTGAAGTGTCGCATTCTCCTTAAATCTCAGCTTTCTGTTCACACTAGAGGATGTCTTGAAAACTTACTTATTTTCGACACAGTGAACAAAATATGTATGTTTGAATTTCTGTTCACAGTAGAGGATTCTTTCTGTTTAAATGTAAAAAAAAACTTTTGAAAATTAGCTGAAGTGTCGCAATCTCCTTAAATCTCAGCTTTCTGTTCACACTAGAGGGTGTCTTGAAAACTTACTTATTTTCGATATAGTGAACACAATATGTATGTTTGAATTTCTGTTCACACTAGAGGATTCTTTCTGTTTTAATGTAAAAAAAACTTTTGAAAATTAGCTGAGGTGTCGCATTCTCCTTAAATCTCAGCTTTCTGTTCACAGTAGAGGAAGTCTTGAAAACTTACTTCTTTTCGATATAGTGAACAAAATATGTATGTTTGAATTTCTGTTCACACTAGAGTATTCTTTCCATTTTAATGTAAAAAAAACTTTTGAAAATTAGCTGAGGTGTCGCATTCTCCTTAAATCTCAGCTTTCTGTTCACACTAGAGGATGTCTTGAAAACTTACTTATTTTCGATACAGTGAACAAAATATGTATGTTTGAATTTCTGTTCACACTAGAGGATTCTTTCTGTTTAAATGTAAAAAAAAAACTTTTGAAAATTAGCTGAAGTGTCGCATTCTCCTTAAATCTCAGCCTTCTGTTCACACTAGAGGATGTCTTGAAAACTTACTTATTTTCGATATAGTGAACAAAATATGTATGTTTGAATTTCTGTTCACACTAGAGGATTCTTTCCGTTTTAATGTAAAAAAACTTTTGAAAATTAGCTGAGGTGTCGCATTCTCCTTAAATCTCAGCTTTCTGTTCACACTAGAGGATGTCTTGAAAACTTACTTCTTTTCGATATAGTGAACAAAATATGTATGTTTGAATTTCTGTTCACACTAGAGTATTCTATCCATTTTAATGTAAAAAAAACTTTTGAAAATTAGCTGAGGTGTCGCATTCTCCTTAAATCTCAGCTTTCTGTTCACACTAGAGGATGTCTTGAAAACTTACTTATTTTTGATACAGTGAACAAAATATGTATGTTTGAATTTCTGTTCACACTAGAGGATGCTTTCTGTTTAAATGTAAAAAAAAAACTTTTGAAAATTAGCTGAAGTGTCGCATTCTCCTTAAATCTCAGCTTTCTGTTCACACTAGAGGATGTCTTGAAAACTTACTTATTTTCGATACAGTGAACAAAATATGTATGTTTGAATTTCTGTTCACACTAGAGGATTCTTTCTGTTTAAATGTTTTGAAAATTAGCTGAAGTGTCGCATTCTCCTTAAATCTCAGCTTTCTGTTCACACTAGAGGATGTCTTGAAAACTTACTTATTTTCGATACAGTGAACAAAATATGTATGTTTGAATTTCTGTTCACACTAGAGGATGCTTTCTGTTTAAATGTAAAAAAAAAAACTTTTGAAAATTAGCTGAAGTGTCGCATTCTCCTTAAATCTCAGCTTTCTGTTCACACTAGAGGATGTCTTGAAAACTTACTTATTTTCGACACAGTGAACAAAATATGTATGTTTGAATTTCTGTTCACAGTAGAGGATTCTTTCTGTTTAAATGTAAAAAAAAACTTTTGAAAATTAGCTGAAGTGTCGCAATCTCCTTAAATCTCAGCTTTCTGTTCACACTAGAGGGTGTCTTGAAAACTTACTTATTTTCGATATAGTGAACAAAATATGTATGTTTGAATTTCTGTTCACACTAGAGGATTCTTTCTGTTTTAATGTAAAAAACACTTTTGAAAATTAGCTGAGGTGTCGCATTCTCCTTAAATCTAAGATTTCTGTTCACAGTAGAGGAAGTCTTGAAAACTTACTTCTTTTCGATATAGTGAACAAAATATGTATGTTTGAATTTCTGTTCACACTAGAGTATTCTTTCCATTTTAATGTAAAAAAAACTTTTGAAAATTAGCTGAGGTGTCGCATTCTCCTTAAATCTCAGCTTTCTGTTCACACTAGAGGATGTCTTGAAAACTTACTTATTTTCGATACAGTGAACAAAATATGTATGTTTGAATTTCTGTTCACACTAGAGGATTCTTTCTGTTTAAATGTAAAAAAAAAACTTTTGAAAATTAGCTGAAGTGTCGCATTCTCCTTAAATCTCAGCCTTCTGTTCACACTAGAGGATGTCTTGAAAACTTACTTATTTTCGATATAGTGAACAAAATATGTATGTTTGAATTTCTGTTCACACTAGAGGATTCTTTCCGTTTTAATGTAAAAAAACTTTTGAAAATTAGCTGAGGTGTCGCATTCTCCTTAAATCTCAGCTTTCTGTTCACACTAGAGGATGTCTTGAAAACTTACTTCTTTTCGATATAGTGAACAAAATATGTATGTTTGAATTTCTGTTCACACTAGAGTATTCTATCCATTTTAATGTAAAAACACTTTTGAAAATTAGCTGAGGTGTCGCATTCTCCTTAAATCTCAGCTTTCTGTTCACACTAGAGGATGTCTTGAAAACTTACTTATTTTCGATACAGTGAACAAAATATGTATGTTTGAATTTCTGTTCACACTAGAGGATGCTTTCTGTTTAAATGTAAAAAAAAAACTTTTGAAAATTAGCTGAAGTGTCGCATTCTCCTTAAATCTCAGCTTTCTGTTCACACTAGAGGATGTCTTGAAAACTTACTTATTTTCGATATAGTGAACAAAATATGTATGTTTGAATTTCTGTTCACACTAGAGGATTCTTTCTGTTTTCATGTAAAAAAAACTTTTGAAAATTAGCTGAGGTGTCGCATTCTCCTTAAATCTCAGCTTTCTGTTCACACTAGAGGATGTCTTGAAAACTTACTTCTTTTCGATATAGTGAACAAAATATGTATGTTTGAATTTCTGTTCACACTAGAGTATTCTTTCCATTTTAATGTAAAAAAAACTTTTGAAAATTAGCTGAGGTGTCGCATTCTCCTTAAATCTCAGCTTTCTGTTCACACTAGAGGATGTCTTGAAAACTTACTTATTTTCGATACAGTGAACAAAATATGTATGTTTGAATTTCTGTTCACACTAGAGGATTCTTTCTGTTTAAATGTAAAAAAAAAACTTTTGAAAATTAGCTGAAGTGTCGCATTCTCCTTAAATCTCAGCCTTCTGTTCACACTAGAGGATGTCTTGAAAACTTACTTATTTTCGATATAGTGAACAAAATATGTATGTTTGAATTTCTGTTCACACTAGAGGATTCTTTCCGTTTTAATGTAAAAAAACTTTTGAAAATTAGCTGAGGTGTCGCATTCTCCTTAAATCTCAGCTTTCTGTTCACACTAGAGGATGTCTTGAAAACTTACTTCTTTTCGATATAGTGAACAAAATATGTATGTTTGAATTTCTGTTCACACTAGAGTATTCTATCCATTTTAATGTAAAAAAAACTTTTGAAAATTAGCTGAGGTGTCGCATTCTCCTTAAATCTCAGCTTTCTGTTCACACTAGAGGATGTCTTGAAAACTTACTTATTTTCGATACAGTGAACAAAATATGTATGTTTGAATTTCTGTTCATAAAGGATGCTTTCTGTTTAAATGTAAAAAAAAAACTTTTGAAAATTAGCTGAAGTGTCGCATTCTCCTTAAATCTCAGCTTTCTGTTCACACTAGAGGATGTCTTGAAAACTTACTTATTTTCGATACAGTGAACAAAATATGTATGTTTGAATTTCTGTTCACACTAGAGGATTCTTTCTGTTTAAATGTATAAAAAAACTTTTGAAAATTAGCTGAAGTGTCGCATTCTCCTTAAATCTCAGCTTTCTGTTCACACTAGAGGATGTCTTGAAAACTTACTTATTTTCGATACAGTGAACAAAATATGTATGTTTGAATTTCTGTTCACACTAGAGGATTCTTTCTGTTTAAATGTAAAAAAAAAACTTTTGAAAATTAGCTGAAGTGTCGCATTCTCCTTAAATCTCAGCCTTCTGTTCACACTAGAGGATGTCTTGAAAACTTACTTATTTTCGATATAGTGAACAAAATATGTATGTTTGAATTTCTGTTCACACTAGAGGATTCTTTCCGTTTTAATGTAAAAAAACTTTTGAAAATTAGCTGAGGTGTCGCATTCTCCTTAAATCTCAGCTTTCTGTTCACACTAGAGGATGTCTTGAAAACTTACTTCTTTTCGATATAGTGAACAAAATATGTATGTTTGAATTTCTGTTCACACTAGAGTATTCTTTCCATTTTAATGTAAAAAAAATTTTGAAAATTAGCTGAGGTGTCGCATTCTCCTTAAATCTCAGCTTTCTGTTCACACTAGAGGATGTCTTGAAAACTTACTTATTTTCGATACAGTGAACAAAATATGTATGTTTGAATTTCTGTAGAGGATGCTTTCTGTTTAAATGTAAAAAAAAAACTTTTGAAAATTAGCTGAAGTGTCGCATTCTCCTTAAATCTCAGCTTTCTGTTCACACTAGAGGATGGAAAACTTACTTATTTTCGATATAGTGAACAAAATATGTATGTTTGAATTTCTGTTCACACTAGAGGATTCTTTCTGTTTTAATGTAAAAAAAAACTTTTGAAAATTAGCTGAGGTGTCGCATTCTCCTTAAATCTCAGCTTTCTGTTCACGCTAGAGGATGTCTTGAAAACTTACTTCTTTTCGATATAGTGAACAAAATATGTATGTTTGAATTTCTGTTCACACTAGAGTATTCTTTCCATTTTAATGTAAAAAAAAAAAATTAGCTGAGGTGTCGCATTCTCCTTAAATCTCAGCTTTCTGTTCACACTAGAGGATGTCTTGAAAACTTACTTATTTTCGATACAGTGAACAAAATATGTATGTTTGAATTTCTGTTCACACTAGAGGATGCTTTCTGTTTAAATGTAAAAAAAAAACTTTTGAAAATTAGCTGAAGTGTCGCATTCTCCTTAAATCTCAGCTTTCTGTTCACACTAGAGGATGTCTTGAAAACTTACTTATTTTCGACACAGTGAACAAAATATGTATGTTTGAATTTCTGTTCACAGTAGAGGATTCTTTCTGTTTAAATGTAAAAAAAAACTTTTGAAAATTAGCTGAAGTGTCGCAATCTCCTTAAATCTCAGCTTTCTGTTCACACTAGAGGGTGTCTTGAAAACTTACTTATTTTCGATATAGTGAACAAAATATGTATGTTTGAATTTCTGTTCACACTAGAGGATTCTTTCTGTTTTAATGTAAAAAAAACTTTTGAAAATTAGCTGAGGTGTCGCATTCTCCTTAAATCTCAGCTTTCTGTTCACAGTAGAGGAAGTCTTGAAAACTTACTTCTTTTCGATATAGTGAACAAAATATGTATGTTTGAATTTCTGTTCACACTAGAGTATTCTTTCCATTTTAATGTAAAAAAAACTTTTGAAAATTAGCTGAGGTGTCGCATTCTCCTTAAATCTCAGCTTTCTGTTCACACTAGAGGATGTCTTGAAAACTTACTTATTTTCGATACAGTGAACAAAATATGTATGTTTGAATTTCTGTTCACACTAGAGGATTCTTTCTGTTTAAATGTAAAAAAAAAACTTTTGAAAATTAGCTGAAGTGTCGCATTCTCCTTAAATCTCAGCCTTCTGTTCACACTAGAGGATGTCTTGAAAACTTACTTATTTTCGATATAGTGAACAAAATATGTATGTTTGAATTTCTGTTCACACTAGAGGATTCTTTCTGTTTTAATGTAAAAAAAACTTTTGAAAATTAGCTGAGGTGTCGCATTCTCCTTAAATCTCAGCTTTCTGTTCACACTAGAGGATGTCTTGAAAACTTACTTCTTTTCGATATAGTGAACAAAATATGTATGTTTGAATTTCTGTTCACACTAGAGTATTCTTTCCATTTTAATGTAAAAAAAACTTTTGAAAATTAGCTGAGGTGTCGCATTCTCCTTAAATCTCAGCTTTCTGTTCACACTAGAGGATGTCTTGAAAACTTACTTATTTTCGATACAGTGAACAAAATATGTATGTTTGAATTTCTGTTCACACTAGAGGATTCTTTCTGTTTAAATGTAAAAAAAAAACTTTTGAAAATTAGCTGAAGTGTCGCATTCTCCTTAAATCTCAGCCTTCTGTTCACACTAGAGGATGTCTTGAAAACTTACTTATTTTCGATATAGTGAACAAAATATGTATGTTTGAATTTCTGTTCACACTAGAGGATTCTTTCCGTTTTAATGTAAAAAAACTTTTGAAAATTAGCTGAGGTGTCGCATTCTCCTTAAATCTCAGCTTTCTGTTCACACTAGAGGATGTCTTGAAAACTTACTTCTTTTCGATATAGTGAACAAAATATGTATGTTTGAATTTCTGTTCACACTAGAGTATTCTATCCATTTTAATGTAAAAAAAACTTTTGAAAATTAGCTGAGGTGTCGCATTCTCCTTAAATCTCAGCTTTCTGTTCACACTAGAGGATGTCTTGAAAACTTACTTATTTTCGATACAGTGAACAAAATATGTATGTTTGAATTTCTGTTCACACTAGAGGATGCTTTCTGTTTAAATGTAAAAAAAAAACTTTTGAAAATTAGCTGAAGTGTCGCATTCTCCTTAAATCTCAGCTTTCTGTTCACACTAGAGGATGTCTTGAAAACTTACTTATTTTCGACACAGTGAACAAAATATGTATGTTTGAATTTCTGTTCACAGTAGAGGATTCTTTCTGTTTAAATGTAAAAAAAAACTTTTGAAAATTAGCTGAAGTGTCGCAATCTCCTTAAATCTCAGCTTTCTGTTCACACTAGAGGGTGTCTTGAAAACTTACTTATTTTCGATATAGTGAACAAAATATGTATGTTTGAATTTCTGTTCACACTAGAGGATTCTTTCTGTTTTAATGTAAAAAAAACTTTTGAAAATTAGCTGAGGTGTCGCATTCTCCTTAAATCTCAGCTTTCTGTTCACAGTAGAGGAAGTCTTGAAAACTTACTTCTTTTCGATATAGTGAACAAAATATGTATGTTTGAATTTCTGTTCACACTAGAGTATTCTTTCCATTTTAATGTAAAAAAAACTTTTGAAAATTAGCTGAGGTGTCGCATTCTCCTTAAATCTCAGCTTTCTGTTCACACTAGAGGATGTCTTGAAAACTTACTTATTTTCGATACAGTGAACAAAATATGTATGTTTGAATTTCTGTTCACACTAGAGGATTCTTTCTGTTTAAATGTAAAAAAAAAACTTTTGAAAATTAGCTGAAGTGTCGCATTCTCCTTAAATCTCAGCCTTCTGTTCACACTAGAGGATGTCTTGAAAACTTACTTATTTTCGATATAGTGAACAAAATATGTATGTTTGAATTTCTGTTCACACTAGAGGATTCTTTCCGTTTTAATGTAAAAAAACTTTTGAAAATTAGCTGAGGTGTCGCATTCTCCTTAAATCTCAGCTTTCTGTTCACACTAGAGGATGTCTTGAAAACTTACTTATTTTCGATACAGTGAACAAAATATGTATGTTTGAATTTCTGTTCACACTAGAGGATGCTTTCTGTTTAAATGTAAAAAAAAAACTTTTGAAAATTAGCTGAAGTGTCGCATTCTCCTTAAATCTCAGCTTTCTGTTCACACTAGAGGATGTCTTGAAAACTTACTTATTTTCGATATAGTGAACAAAATATGTATGTTTGAATTTCTGTTCACACTAGAGGATTCTTTCTGTTTTAATGTAAAAAAAACTTTTGAAAATTAGCTGAGGTGTCGCATTTTCCTTAAATCTCAGCTTTCTGTTCACACTAGAGGATGTCTTGAAAACTAACTTCTTCTCGATATAGTGAACAAAATATGTATGTTTGAATTTCTGTTCACACTAGAGTATTCTTTCCATTTTAATGTAAAAAAAACTTTTGAAAATTAGCTGAGGTGTCGCATTCTCCTTAAATCTCAGCTTTCTGTTCACACTAGAGGATGTCTTGAAAACTTACTTATTTTCGATACAGTGAACAAAATATGTATGTTTGAATTTCTGTTCACACTAGAGGATGCTTTCTGTTTAAATGTAAAAAAAAAACTTTTGAAAATTAGCTGAAGTGTCGCATTCTCCTTAAATCTCAGCTTTCTGTTCACACTAGAGGATGTCTTGAAAACTTACTTATTTTCGACACAGTGAACAAAATATGTATGTTTGAATTTCTGTTCACAGTAGAGGATTCTTTCTGTTTAAATGTAAAAAAAAACTTTTGAAAATTAGCTGAAGTGTCGCAATCTCCTTAAATCTCAGCTTTCTGTTCACACTAGAGGGTGTCTTGAAAACTTACTTATTTTCGATATAGTGAACAAAATATGTATGTTTGAATTTCTGTTCACACTAGAGGATTCTTTCTGTTTTAATGTAAAAAAAACTTTTGAAAATTAGCTGAGGTGTCGCATTCTCCTTAAATCTCAGCTTTCTGTTCACAGTAGAGGAAGTCTTGAAAACTTACTTCTTTTCGATATAGTGAACAAAATATGTATGTTTGAATTTCTGTTCACACTAGAGTATTCTTTCCATTTTAATGTAAAAAAAACTTTTGAAAATTAGCTGAGGTGTCGCATTCTCCTTAAATCTCAGCTTTCTGTTCACACTAGAGGATGTCTTGAAAACTTACTTATTTTCGATACAGTGAACAAAATATGTATGTTTGAATTTCTGTTCAAACTAGAGGATTCTTTCTGTTTAAATGTCCTTAAATCTCAGCCTTCTGTTCACACTAGAGGATGTCTTGAAAACTTACTTATTTTCGATATAGTGAACAAAATATGTATGTTTGAATTTCTGTTCACACTAGAGGATTCTTTCTGTTTTAATGTAAAAAAAACTTTTGAAAATTAGCTGAGGTGTCGCATTCTCCTTAAATCTCAGCTTTCTGTTCACACTAGAGGATGTCTTGAAAACTTACTTCTTTTCGATATAGTGAACAAAATATGTATGTTTGAATTTCTGTTCACACTAGAGTATTCTTTCCATTTTAATGTAAAAAAAACTTTTGAAAATTAGCTGAGGTGTCGCATTCTCCTTAAATCTCAGCTTTCTGTTCACACTAGAGGATGTCTTGAAAACTTACTTATTTTCGATACAGTGAACAAAATATGTATGTTTGAATTTCTGTTCACACTAGAGGATTCTTTCTGTTTAAATAAATCTCAGCTTTCTGTTCACACTAGAGGATGTCTTGAAAACTTACTTATTTTCGATATAGTGAACAAAATATGTATGTTTGAATTTCTGTTCACACTAGAGGATTCTTTCCGTTTTAATGTAAAAAAACTTTTGAAAATTAGCTGAGGTGTCGCATTCTCCTTAAATCTCAGCTTTCTGTTCACACTAGAGGATGTCTTGAAAACTTACTTCTTTTCGATATAGTGAACAAAATATGTATGTTTGAATTTCTGTTCACACTAGAGTATTCTTTCCATTTTAATGTAAAAAAAACTTTTGAAAATTAGCTGAGGTGTCGCATTCTCCTTAAATCTCAGCTTTCTGTTCACACTAGAGGATGTCTTGAAAACTTACTTATTTTCGATACAGTGAACAAAATATGTATGTTTGAATTTCTGTTCACACTAGAGGATGCTTTCTGTTTAAATGTTCTCAGCTTTCTGTTCACACTAGAGGATGTCTTGAAAACTTACTTATTTTCGACACAGTGAACAAAATATGTATGTTTGAAACAAAATCTGTTTAAATG
>NW_026900094.1:0-137334 GCF_033153095.1 Gastrolobium bilobum
CCCCGGTAGTTAAGATTCGCCTCTTCTAAACACAAGTAGCTGTACTTTTTTTTCCTTTTTTTTTTCAGTGAAAATAAGCAAGCAGCTGTCAACTCCATTTTCAAAGTAAACGCCATTGCTATATATAATTGACTCAAGGTCAAACTCCTCGCTACCATCTGTACAAAAAAGTATGTCTTGAAATACAAATTGCCAACACTAAATAAGTACACATGCAGCGTTATGGGAGGGATAACATACGCTTATGCACTCATGGTTTCGGATTAAAATCTTCCAAAAAAACATATGAGTAGGTCAAGTTTTCACTGAAGTGAAATCATAGCATTCTATTTATCATGCTCCAGCAAGAGCAAAAACATGCAGTGACACACTAATATCATATTCACAGGTTCTGTACAACTAGCTGAGTTTTCTCAGTAATCATTATTTAGAGGAAAAAAATGTAATCCACTTTTGCCAACTGTAGAATGTGTTGGGCAAAGTATACTATAAAACCCCAGCTAAAGCAGCAGAGATAGTGGTTTATGGGGTGTCAACCTGTCAGTAGGTCAAAATGCTTTACAGAGGTTAGCCCTCATGTTAGATAAACCTTGCTGATGAATTGGAACTGCCCACAACTTGCTCCTCTTTGGTTCAGATATCCTTACATGTGAAATTGCATTGGCAAGTGCATCAATCCACACACAAACATCATGATATTCTGAATTGCAACTTTCAGATGATGAAGAAAGGCTTGAAACCTCATTAAGGAACCCATCATCCATCCTGTTTCTTCCTAACCTAGGTTCAGGTGCAGCAACAAAGTTGTGGCAAGCAGCTCCATTTTGGTGCTTCAACTTTGATTCAACGGGCAGGATCTTCAATGTACGTTCTGTGTAGAAAGATATCCATGGATGTCCTGAAATTGAACCACATAATATTAATTTAACATGCAAACAATCGAACAGTTCTTAAAACTTAAAAGTACTGTCATTTTATTTCCTGTTTAAAAACATTAGGGAGAAAAAGAGAGCCTCAACCACATAGAAGAACACATAATAAAAACTAACAAAAGTAAGTGAGAATTAACAGATTCCCACTGTTATCCCAACCAAAACAAGGCAATCCTTCTAATTATTAAGAATTCATGTGAAAGGCAAAGATACTTTTCAACAAAACTTGGAAATTTCTAATTTTAATTATTTCAAGATTAAAAAACAAAAAATCAGACCAAATACAACTAGTCTTTGGTGTATTCATCATTGAGGAAGAGAGATAAAGCACGCTACAAAACATTAATAATCTATCATAAACTTACTAAGTACTTCATCAGCTGTTATCCTTGCTGAAATATCCCTTGTCAGCATTCTCCCAACAAGATCTCGTGCAGGTTTAGATATTGATTCCCACATCCCGGTTTGGAAATCTAGCTTGGAATTCTTAATAGCCTCAAAAACTGCTTCTTGTGAATCCCCTTTAAATGGAAGAACACCAACCAACAGAGCATGCAGGAGCACTCCAGCACTCCATATATCCGCCTTTTCTGAGTATCTACCCAACAACACTTCTGGTGCAACATATGCAGGGCTCCCAGCCAAACCCGTCAAGTTCTGACCTGCAATGCAAATTTCTAGACAATGAGGCTATGCATAAACAACATAAATGACTCATGTATGTATGTATGTATCTTTTACTTATGTGTGTGTATTTATATATATGTCAATTGAATTACTGATATTTTTAAATGCTTAAAAATTAAACAAAGTGACCTTAGAGTAGGAATGGTTAGCTTCAAACTATTATAAGCATTTTCTCTAGGACCTCTTATTCTTAGACCGCTAGCAAATTTAATTGAATACTGAACATAGTAAACTTAAGGGAGATGACCATCTGAACTCTCCAATTTTTACTCCTATGTACAGGGTAACATTAGTAAAGTACAATTCAGTTGAAAGCTCATCATGATGAACTTCTTCAAACTTGCCTAGACATTTTTTATTAACAGAATGACTAGGATGGAATTTTACACAAGGCAGGTTGTGTAAGGATTCTATTCATAGAAGTTAGCACATATATATACCATAGGATAACAAAAAAAGAAGATCATCCAAACAGGTTTAACATATTACCCTTAGAAATTCTCATGGCCAGGCCAAAATCAGCAAGCTTTATTTCCCCCGAAGCAGTAAGCAGAATATTCTCAGGCTTGATATCTCTGTGCACAACTCCCATATCATGACAATACTTGATGACCAACATCACTTCCTTAAGTATATTAGCAGCCCGCTGTTCAGAACAAGGGCCCTCCCTAAACATCTGGTCGACAAGTCTTCCCCCAGAGCACAATTCCATCACCAGATGAGAGCAATCAGCTTCCTCATACACTGCCAGCAGAGTCACAACCCCAGGATGCCCAGACAAGTGCTGCATTATCTCCACCTCCCTGTAAACAGTCTCATCCCCCTTCTTCAGAGTCTTACACGCATACTCCGCGCCGCCAACAAGAGACCTACACAACGAAACAGATCCATACTTTCCTTGCCCGATCGTCACCCCAGTAACATAATCATCTTCAATCTTGTTCTTCCTCCCCATCTGGGTAGCCACGTCAATGCAACCTATCTTCCTCTTTAGGCCTCTTCCCGCGGTCATCAGAGACAATGTCCCACAAGGAGGAGCAGTGGCAAAACCCGCCACCCTACTCTTGTAGGAACCAGCTGAGTCTATCTTAGTATTTTCTCTACACCTCTTCTTCAACCTCGAACAATCTTCCATCGAATAATGGGTCTCAAAATTGGACGACGGAGACCCATGATTGGATCTCAAAATGTCAGTCAATTTCGAGGACTCGTCACACTCACTTCCTTTCCTTTTCATCCTCATAGCATCTATCAGTAAAGTACCAACGCAACACCAATCTTTGTGTTGATCACGTACCCAGTGTGCAAAATCCGATTTTTGCCGCAAGACACAATTCTGCAGTCAAAATAGAGAAAGATCAGTCAACGAATTCTAGTCAGATTTTATCATGAATGAACGCAAAACCACAAGGAAAGCATCCAAACACAAATATTAAACTTCAAGAAAGTAAATCGAACCCCGAAGCTTTTTCGCAACGTAATGGCGCCAAAAAGCGCCATCACATCACGAGACCCCTGCAAGACAAGACAAGAAGATGCCAGAACATAGAAAGAAAAAGAAACAAACCTTCGCAATCCCAACCAATGATCCTGTAATGCGTTGCGGAGAGTATAAGCAATGAGAAAAAAGTCGCAAATTGGGAAACTATTACGACGTAATTTCTCAATCAGGGACTGAAACCCTAAAAATCTGCTATCAAAGTTTTAGGGGAATGCGCGAACGACAAGCATAGAAAAAAGAAAGAAAGAAGACGGGTACTCTCTGAGAGTCACACTCTTTTTGCTTAGCTAACGTTGTTTCCTTTAATATAGGATGTTCCAGTTCATTGTTTTATGTTCTCGTGCGTGCGTCACTATTTCAAGGGGTGTATTTGATTACGATTTTAAAAAATTTTCTCAATCAGTGGAATAAAAAAATCAACAGGGTCAAATTAGGTAAGAAAAATAATGAACTAGTAAGAAAAAAAATGAATATCGTCAAATTATATAAGAAAAAGCATTGAACGTGTATAAAGTAGGAACTGTTTTAAAAAACTAATGAATAACTTTAATTTGGATTTTGAAATGGTAATCCAAATATTGAATTCTGGAAATTATTGGTATTTATTCCCTTCTTTATATTGTTCAATACCAGATTAATTACCATTTAATAGTCATCATATTAACGAAATTGGACTTTTTTCCTTACACACGTTTCTCATTTTCATCATATTAATTACCATTCAATATTGTCATCATATTAACATTGAACATGTATAAAGTAGGAGTTGTTATAAAATACTAATGAATAACTTTAACTTGGATTTTGAAATGGTAATTCAAATTTAAAATCTGAAAATCATTGGTATTTACTTTTTTCCAGGTTAATTACACACGACTTTTTTCCTTATTCAAATTTCTGATATTCTTCTTGACTTTCTCCCTAATTTGTTCCCTAATTTCTATTTAATTTCTATCTTAGGAATTTCCTTCATCCAATACCTGACTTTGTTTTTTCTTGAATTTCCTTTATTTGATTTCTCTTAATTCATATCAGGAATTTTTAAAAAATAAAATAATATATACTTGATAAATGGGTGTTCCCATTCCTTGATTCCAATTTAAATTCACAATAATAATAAAAGTGCTCTGTTTCACTTCTATGAGAATAAGTGATTGTTTGGATGAGTTTTCAAAAAAAATATTTTTATATTTTATTTATTTTAGAAGTACTTTTTATAAAAGTTAAAGTTATTTAGATTTTTAAAAAATATTTGTGTTTTAACTTATGTTATTTTTAGAAGCTAAAATTTTCATTTAAAAAAAAAAAGATTTTTAACTTTTTTTATGACTTTTACTCTTTTTAAAAGTAGACGTCCAAACATATTTCTCCCATACATGCTTTTTTTTTTTTCCTGAAGTAAAACAACTTTTGAAGAGAGAAAAACCCATCCAAAGAGGCCCTAATAATTTTTTAATGACATGGAAGAAAATGAGAGAAAAGATTAAAAAAAAGATGACGCTAATTTTTTTAATTTTTTATTTCTATTATTTTAGTTCCTTTATTTTTTTTTTCTCTTCAGTCAATTGATAAAAGATTTGAAACTTTAAAAACTTTCTTCCCTTTTCTCCCCTCAATCCAAAGATAAGGTTAAATTAAAGAGAATCATCCCATTCTTCTAATAAAAACAAAAAGAGAATTGTGACACACAAATAATGTTACGCACAATGTTACGACCACATTTTTAAATCAAACTCATTAATTAATTATTTCCGCCAATAAACGGTTATCATTTATTGCGAATTAATAATTAATTAATGAGTTTGATTTGAAAAATGATAACCGTTAATTAAAATAAGAGATAATTCTCTTTTTGTTTTTATTAGAAGAATAGGATGATTCTCTATAATTTAACCTTATCTTTGGATTGAGGGGAGAAAAGGGAAGAAAGTTTTTAAAGTTTCAAATCTTTTATCAATTGACTGAAAAGAAAAAAAAATAAAGGAACTAAAATAATAGAAATAAAAAATTAAAAAAATTAGCGTCATCTTTTTTTTAATCTTTTCTCTCATTTTCTTCCATGTCATTAAAAAATTATTAGGGCCTCTTTGGATGGGTTTTTTCTCTTCAAAAGTTGTTTTACTTCAGGAAAAAAAAACATGTATGGGAGAAATATGTTTGGACGTCTACTTTTAAAAAGAGTAAAAGTCATAAAAAAAGTTAAAAATCTTTTTTTTTAAATGAAAATTTTAGCTTCTAAAAATAACATAAGTTAAAACACAAATATTTTTTAAAAATTTAAATAACTTTAACTTTTATAAAAAGTACTTCTAAAATAAATAAAATATAAAAATATTTTTTTTTTGAAAACTCATCCAAACAATCACTTATTCTCATAGAAGTGAAACAGAGTACTTTTATTATTATTGTGAATTTAAATTGGAATCAAGGAATGGGAACACCCATTTATCAAGTATATATTATTTTATTTTTTAAAAATTCCTGATATGAATTAAGAGAAATCAAATAAAGGAAATTCAAGAAAAAACAAAGTCAGGTATTGGATGAAGGAAATTCCTAAGATAGAAATTAAATAGAAATTAGGGAACAAATTAGGGAGAAAGTCAAGAAGAATATCAGCATAAATTGATTTGTTGACTATTGAATGGTAATTGAAACGTGTGTAAGGAAAAAAGTCCAATTTCGTTAATATGATGACTATTAAATGGTAATTAATCTGGTATTGAACAATATAAAGAAGGGAATAAATACCAATAATTTCCAGAATTCAATATTTGGATTACCATTTCAAAATCCAAATTAAAGTTATTCATTAGTTTTTTAAAACAGTTCCTACTTTATACACGTTCAATGCTTTTTCTTATATAATTTGACGATATTCATTTTTTTTTCTTACTAGTTCATTATTTTTCTTACCTAATTTGACCCTGTTGATTTTTTTATTCCACTGATTGAGGAAATTTTTTAAAATCGTAATCAAATACACCCCTTGAAATAGTGACGCACGCACGAGAACATAAAACAATAAACTGGAACATCCTATATTATATTAAAGGAAACAACGTTAGCTAAGCAAAAAGAGTGTGACTCTCAGAGAGTACCCGTCTTCTTTCTTTCTTTTTTCTATGCTTGTCGTTCGCGCATTCCCCTAAAACTTTGATAGCAGATTTTTAGGGTTTCAGTCCCTGATTGAGAAATTACGTCGTAATAGTTTCCCAATTTGTGACTTTTTTCTCATTGCTTATACTCTCCGCAACGCATTACAGGATCATTGGTTGGGATTGCGAAGGTTTGTTTCTTTTTCTTTCTATGTTCTGGCATCTTCTTTTCTTGTCTTGCAGGGGTCTCGTGATGTGATGGCGCTTTTTGGCGCCATTACGTTGCGAAAAAGCTTCGGGGTTCGATTTACTTTCTTGAAGTTTAATATTTGTGTTTGGATGCTTTCCTTGTGGTTTTGCGTTCATTCATGATCAATCTGACTAGAATTCGTTGACTGATCTTTCTCTATTTTGACTGCAGAATTGTGTCTTGCGGCAAAAATCGGATTTTGCACACTGGGTACGTGATCAACACAAAGATTGGTGTTGCGTTGGTACTTTACTGATAGATGCTATGAGGATGAAAAGGAAAGGAAGTGAGTGTGACGAGTCCTCGAAATTGACTCACATTTTGAGATCCAATCATGGGTCTCCGTCGTCCAATTTTGAGACCCATTATTCGATGGAAGATTGTTCGAGGTTGAAGAAGAGGTGTAGAGAAAATACTAAGATAGACTCAGCTGGTTCCTACAAGAGTAGGGTGGCGGGTTTTGCCACTGCTCCTCCTTGTGGGACATTGTCTCTGATGACCGCGGGAAGAGGCCTAAAGAGGAAGATAGGTTGCATTGACGTGGCTACCCAGATGGGGAGGAAGAACAAGATTGAAGATGATTATGTTACTGGGGTGAGGATCGGGCAAGGAAAGTATGATTTTGATCTGTTTCGTTGTGTAGGTCTCTTGTTGGCGGCGCGGAGTATGCGTGTAAGACTCTGAAGAAGGGGGATGAGACTGTTTACAGGGAGGTGGAGATAATGCAGCACTTGTCTGGGCATCCTGGGGTTGTGACTCTGCTGGCAGTGTATGAGGAAGCTGATTGCTCTCATCTGGTGATGGAATTGTGCTCTGGGGAAGACTTGTCGACCAGATGTTTAGGGAGGGCCCTTGTTCTGAACAGCGGGCTGCTAATATACTTAAGGAAGTGATGTTGGTCATCAAGTATTGTCATGATATGGGAGTTGTGCACAGAGATATCAAGCCTGAGAATATTCTGCTTACTGCTTCGGGGGAAATAAAGCTTGCTGATTTTGGCCTGGCCATGAGAATTTCTAAGGGTAATATGTTAAACCTGTTTGGATGATCTTCTTTTTTTGTTATCCTATGGTATATATATGTGCTAACTTCTATGAATAGAATCCTTACACAACCTGCCTTGTGTAAAATTCCATCCTAGTCATTCTGTTAATAAAAAATGTCTAGGCAAGTTTGAAGAAGTTCATCATGATGAGCTTTCAACTGAATTGTACTTTACTAATGTTACCCTGTACATAGGAGTAAAAATTGGAGAGTTCAGATGGTCATCTCCCTTAAGTTTACTATGTTCAGTATTCAATTAAATTTGCTAGCGGTCTAAGAATAAGAGGTCCTAGAGAAAATGCTTATAATAGTTTGAAGCTAACCATTCATACTCTAAGGTCACTTTGTTTAATTTTTAAGCATTTAAAAATATCAGTAATTCAATTGACATATATATAAATACACACACATAAGTAAAAGATACATACATGCATACATTAGTAATTTATGCATAGCCTCATTGTCTAGAAATTTGCATTGCAGGTCAGAACTTGACGGGTTTGGCTGGGAGCCCTGCATATGTTGCACCAGAAGTGTTGTTGGGTAGATACTCAGAAAAGGCGGATATATGGAGTGCTGGAGTGCTCCTGCATGCTCTGTTGGTTGGTGTTCTTCCATTTAAAGGGGATTCACAAGAAGCAGTTTTTGAGGCTATTAAGAATTCCAAGCTAGATTTCCAAACCGGGATGTGGGAATCAATATCTAAACCTGCACGAGATCTTGTTGGGAGAATGCTGACAAGGGATATTTCAGCAAGGATAACAGCTGATGAAGTACTTAGTAAGTTTATGATAGATTATTAATGTTTTGTAGCGTGCTTTATCTCTCTTCCTCAATGATGAATACACCAAAGACTAGTTGTATTTGGTCTGATTTTTTGTTTTTTAATCTTGAAATAATTAAAATTAGAAATTTCCAAGTTTTGTTGAAAAGTATCTTTGCCTTTCACATGAATTCTTAATAATTAGAAGGATTGCCTTGTTTTGGTTGGGATAACAGTGGTGGGAATCTGTTAATTCTCACTTACTTTTGTTAGTTTTTATTATGTGTTCTTCTATGTGGTTGAGGCTCTCTTTTTCTCCCTAATGTTTTTAAACAGGAAATAAAATGACAGTACTTTTAAGTTTTAAGAACTGTTCGATTGTTTGCATGTTAAATTAATATTATGTGGTTCAATTTCAGGACATCCATGGATATCTTTCTACACAGAACGTACATTGAAGATCCTGCCCGTTGAATCAAAGTTGAAGCACCAAAATGGAGCTGCTTGCCACAACTTTGTTGCTGCACCTGAACCTAGGTTAGGAAGAAACAGGATGGATGATGGGTTCCTTAATGAGGTTTCAAGCCTTTCTTCATCATCTGAAAGTTGCAATTCAGAATATCATGATGTTTGTGTGTGGATTGATGCACTTGCCAATGCAATTTCACATGTAAGGATATCTGAACCAAAGAGGAGCAAGTTGTGGGCAGTTCCAATTCATCAGCAAGGTTTATATAACATGAGGGCTAACCTCTGTAAAGCATTTTGACCTACTGACAGGTTGACACCCCATAAACCACTATCTCTGCTGCTTTAGCTGGGGTTTTATAGTATAAACACTTGCTGCAAAATGAATAATGGAACTATTAGTGTGTCCCACAACTTGCTCCTCTTTGGTTCAGATATCCTTACATGTGAAATTGCATTGGCAAGTGCATCAATCCACACACAAACATCATGATATTCTGAATTGCAACTTTCAGATGATGAAGAAAGGCTTGAAGAAAGGCTTGAATCATTCAGGAACCCATCATCCATCCTGTTTCTTCCTAACCTAGGTTCAGGTGCAGCAACAAAGTTGTGGCAAGCAGCTCCATTTTGGTGCTTCAACTTTGATTCAACGGGCAGGATCTTCAATGTACGTTCTGTGTAGAAAGATATCCATGGATGTCCTGAAATTGAACCACATAATATTAATTTAACATGCAAACAATCGAACATAATATTAATTTAACATGCAAACAACTTAAAAGTACTGTCATTTTATTTCCTGTTTAAAAACATTAGGGAGAAAAAGAGAGCCTCAACCACATAGAAGAACACATAATAAAAACTAACAAAAGTAAGTGAGAATTAACAGATTCCCACTGTTATCCCAACCAAAACAAGGCAATCCTTCTAATTATTAAGAATTCATGTGAAAGGCAAAGATACTTTTCAACAAAACTTGGAAATTTCTAATTTTAATTATTTCAAGATTAAAAAACAAAAAATCAGACCAAATACAACTAGTCTTTGGTGTATTCATCATTGAGGAAGAGAGATAAAGCACGCTACAAAACATTAATAATCTATCATAAACTTACTAAGTACTTCATCAGCTGTTATCCTTGCTGAAATATCCCTTGTCAGCATTCTCCCAACAAGATCTCGTGCAGGTTTAGATATTGATTCCCACATCCCGGTTTGGAAATCTAGCTTGGAATTCTTAATAGCCTCAAAAACTGCTTCTTGTGAATCCCCTTTAAATGGAAGAACACCAACCAACAGAGCATGCAGGAGCACTCCAGCACTCCATATATCCGCCTTTTCTGAGTATCTACCCAACAACACTTCTGGTGCAACATATGCAGGGCTCCCAGCCAAACCCGTCAAGTTCTGACCTGCAATGCAAATTTCTAGACAATGAGGCTATGCATAAACAACATAAATGACTCATGTATGTATCTTTTACTTATGTGTGTGTATTTATATATATGTCAATTGAATTACTGATATTTTTAAATGCTTAAAAATTAAACAAAGTGACCTTAGAGTAGGAATGGTTAGCTTCAAACTATTATAAGCATTTTCTCTAGGACCTCTTATTCTTAGACCGCTAGCAAATTTAATTGAATACTGAACATAGTAAACTTAAGGGAGATGACCATCTGAACTCTCCAATTTTTACTCCTATGTACAGGGTAACATTAGTAAAGTACAATTCAGTTGAAAGCTCATCATGATGAACTTCTTCAAACTTGCCTAGACAATTTTTATTAACAGAATGACTAGGATGGAATTTTACACAAGGCAGGTTGTGTAAGGATTCTATTCATAGAAGTTAGCACATATATATACCATAGGATAACAAAAAAAGAAGATCATCCAAACAGGTTTAACATATTACCCTTAGAAATTCTCATGGCCAGGCCAAAATCAGCAAGCTTTATTTCCCCCGAAGCAGTAAGCAGAATATTCTCAGGCTTGATATCTGTGCACAACTCCCATATCATGACAATACTTGATGACCAACATCACTTCCTTAAGTATATTAGCAGCCCGCTGTTCAGAACAAGGGCCCTCCCTAAACATCTGGTCGACAAGTCTTCCCCCAGAGCACAATTCCATCACCAGATGAGAGCAATCAGCTTCCTCATACACTGCCAGCAGAGTCACAACCCCAGGATGCCCAGACAAGTGCTGCATTATCTCCACCTCCCTGTAAACAGTCTCATCCCCCTTCTTCAGAGTCTTACACGCATACTCCGCGCCGCCAACAAGAGACCTACACAACGAAACAGATCCATACTTTCCTTGCCCGATCGTCACCCCAGTAACATAATCATCTTCAATCTTGTTCTTCCTCCCCATCTGGGTAGCCACGTCAATGCAACCTATCTTCCTCTTTAGGCCTCTTCCCGCGGTCATCAGAGACAATGTCCCACAAGGAGGAGCAGTGGCAAAACCCGCCACCCTACTCTTGTAGGAACCAGCTGAGTCTATCTTAGTATTTTCTCTACACCTCTTCTTCAACCTCGAACAATCTTCCATCGAATAATGGGTCTCAAAATTGGACGACGGAGACCCATGATTGGATCTCAAAATGTCAGTCAATTTCGAGGACTCGTCACACTCACTTCCTTTCCTTTTCATCCTCATAGCATCTATCAGTAAAGTACCAACGCAACACCAATCTTTGTGTTGATCACGTACCCAGTGTGCAAAATCCGATTTTTGCCGCAAGACACAATTCTGCAGTCAAAATAGAGAAAGATCAGTCAACGAATTCTAGTCAGATTGATCATGAATGAACGCAAAACCACAAGGAAAGCATCCAAACACAAATATTAAACTTCAAGAAAGTAAATCGAACCCCGAAGCTTTTTCGCAACGTAATGGCGCCAAAAAGCGCCATCACATCACGAGACCCCTGCAAGACAAGACAAGAAGATGCCAGAACATAGAAAGAAACAGAAACAACCTTCGCAATCCCAACCAATGATCCTGTAATGCGTTGCGGAGAGTATAAGCAATGAGAAAAAAGTCGCAAATTGGGAAACTATTACGACGTAATTTCTCAATCAGGGACTGAAACCCTAAAAATCTGCTATCAAAGTTTTAGGGGAATGCGCGAACGACAAGCATAGAAAAAAGAAAGAAAGAAGACGGGTACTCTCTGAGAGTCACACTCTTTTTGCTTAGCTAACGTTGTTTCCTTTAATATAGGATGTTCCAGTTCATTGTTTTATGTTCTCGTGCGTGCGTCACTATTTCAAGGGGTGTATTTGATTACGATTTTAAAAAAATTTCTCAATCAGTGGAATAAAAAAATCAACAGGGTCAAATTAGGTAAGAAAAATAATGAACTAGTAAGAAAAAAAATGAATATCGTCAAATTATATAAGAAAAAGCATTGAACGTGTATAAAGTAGGAACTGTTTTAAAAAACTAATGAATAACTTTAATTTGGATTTTGAAATGGTAATCCAAATATTGAATTCTGGAAATTATTGGTATTTATTCCCTTCTTTATATTGTTCAATACCAGATTAATTACCATTTAATAGTCATCATATTAACGAAATTGGACTTTTTTCCTTACACACGTTTCTCATTTTCATCATATTAATTACCATTCAATAGTCAACAAATTTCACATAAATGTTTGACTTTTTTGCAATTTATGCTTTTTTTAAAATAGAAATCGCAACTAACGTATAGTGAAAAATATTTTTTTCCTTAAAAATGCAGTTTTTGAAAGAAAAAAAAAATTCAAACAAGTCCTTAATTTTCACCTCTGCTATTTTTTAAATTGTTGAAAAGTTAAAAAAAAAAAAAAAAAGATAAAAAGCTTTTTTTGTAATATTGCTCTTAACTTTGATCCAATCTGATACGCCAATCCCATGGGAATAACAAATTGGATTTTTTCCTTACACACATTTCTCATTTTCATCATATTAATTACCGTTCAATATTGTCATCATATTAACATTGAACATGCATAAAGTAGGAGTTGTTATAAAATACTAATGAATAACTTTAACTTGGATTTTGAAATGGTAATTCAAATTTGAATTCTGAAAATCATTGGTATTTATTCTCCCTTTATGATTGGTCAATACCAGGTTAATTACCATTCAATATTGTCATCATATTAACGAAACTGGACTTTTTTCCTTACATAATTTTCTGATATTCTTCTTGACTTTCTCCCTAATTTGTTCCCTAATTTCTATTTAATTTCTATCTTAGGAATTTCCTTCATCCAATACCTCACTTTGTTTTTCTTGAATTTCCTTTATTTGATTTATCTTAATTCATATCAGGAATTTTTTAAAAATAAAATAATATATACTTGATAATGGGTGTTTCCATTCCTTCACAATAATAATAAAAGTGCTCTGTTTCACTTCAACGAGAATAAGTGTTTATTTGGATGAGTTTTCAAAAAAAATAAAAATTATACCTTACTTATTTTAGAAGTGCTTTTTATAAAAGTTAAAGTTATTTAAATTTTTAAAAAATATTTAGTTTTTGAAAAAATATTTGACTTATGTTATTTTTAGAAGTTAAAATTTTCAGTTTAAAAAAATAAATAGATTTTTGACTTTTTTTATGACTTTTGCTTTTTTTAAAAGCAGGCGTCCAAACATATTTTTTCATACATGCTTTTTTTTTTCTGAAGAAAGACAACTTTTTGAGAGAGAAAAATCCATCCAAACGGCCCTAATAAATTTTTAATGACATGGAAGAAAATGAGAGAAAAGATTAAGAAAGAGATGACGCTAATTTTTTTAATTTTTGATTTCTATTATTTTAGTTGCTTTATTTTTCTTCTCTTCAGTCAATTGAGAAAAGATTTGAAACTTTAAAAACTTTTTTCCATTTTCTCCTCTCAATCCAAAGATGAGGTTAAGGCATGACAACTATATATTAGCATATGATATTAAAAAAAAAATGGTCAAGGGAATGAGAAAAAAAAATGTGAATTGTGAAGACGATTGAAAAATAATAGTTAAAACTATATATTAGCAATTGTCGTAAAAAAAACTATATAATAAAATATTATAAATTTTTATATAATTTTTTAAATATAAAATTTGGTATTTCGGTTAAAATCTATTGTCATTTGCAATTTTATACAGTTGATGAAATCTATAAACAAAAGTAAAGAAATAGATTTTTATTGTGTTATCAAACGTAATTTTGATTATCGGAATAAAAAAAATGTGTTATCAAACGTAATTCTGATTCTCGGAATAAAAATAAAATATGTTAACAAACGTAATTCTGATTCTCAGAATTGTTCCAAGGCACAGAAATAGAAAAGAATCATTCCTTTTCAGAAACAGTGCCAGGAATCAGAATGATTGTCATGCGCAGCCTAATTGTCGTTGATTATATATCAGAGCAAACATATAAAAATGCACTAACTTTTTCGATAAACATTTCAAACATAAAATTTCACTTTCCTCCCACAACATAATAAGTAATGAACCAAACATTATTCTAATTGATCTCAGAATATGTTTTTAAATGAATAATATAAATCATCATATATTATATTATTAAAAAATAAAAGGTATGTGTAATTATGATAAATGTTTGACATGTCAAATTTTTTGCCCCAACTAAAGTTAAATTCTGGCTCCGCCATTGTGTGGAGCCATTCTTTTGGACGTTAGACGGTTTTTTTTTTGTTTTCTTGCCCATCAGTGGCGGAACCACATTATGCTTAGGTAGGGTCGGAGCCCCAGCTACATTTCAGTAAATTTTATTTATTATATATAATTATATAAGTAACTGTAATTTTTTCTTTTTTTTTAAATAGAAATCTAAAATAACTTATAGTGAAAAATATATCTTTTTACTTATAAAATGCAATTTTTGAAAAAAAAAATTCATTCAAACGGGTCGTTAATCTTCACCTCTGCTATTTTTAAAATTTTTGAAAAGTTAAAAAATAAAGAAAGAAAGATAAAAAGTTTTTTTTTTTAATATTGCTCTTAACTTTGATCAATCTGATACCGCCAATCCCATGGGAATAACAAATTACATGTTATGGAATAAAAAAATCAACAGGGTCAAATTAGGTAAGAAAAATAATGAACTAGTAAGAAAAAAAATGAATATCGTCAAATTATATAAGAAAAAGCATTGAACGTGTATAAAGTAGGAACTGTTTTAAAAAACTAATGAATAACTTTAATTTGGATTTTGAAATGGTAATCCAAATATTGAATTCTGGAAATTATTGGTATTTATTCCCTTCTTTATATTGTTCAATACCAGATTAATTACCATTTAATAGTCATCATATTAACGAAATTGGACTTTTTTCCTTCTCTTAATTCATATCAGGAATTTTTAAAAAATAAAATAATATATACTTGATAAATGGGTGTTCCCATTCCTTGATTCCAATTTAAATTCACAATAATAATAAAATTACTCTGTTTCACTTCTATGAGAATAAGTGATTGTTTGGATGAGTTTTCAAAAAAAATATTTTTATATTTTATTTATTTTAGAAGTATTTTTTATAAAAGTTAAAGTTATTTAAATTTTTAAAAAATATTTGTGTTTTAACTTATGTTATTTTTAGAAGCAAAAATTTTCATTTTAAAAAAAAGATTTTTAACTTTTTTTATGACTTTTACTCTTTTTAAAAGTAGACGTCCAAACATATTTCTCCCATACATGCTTTTTTTTTCCTGAAGTAAAACAACTTTTGAAGAGAGAAAAACCCATCTAAAGAGGCCCTAATAATTTTTTAATGACATGGAAGAAAATGAGAGAAAAGATTAAAAAAAAGATGACGCAAATTTTTTTAATTTTTTATTTCTATTATTTTAGTTCCTTTATTTTTTTTTTCTTTTCTGTCATTTGATAAAAGATTTGAAACTTTAAAAACTTTCTTCCATTTTCTCCCCTCAATCCAAAGATAAGGTTGAATTATAGAGAATCATCCCATTCTTCTAATAAAAACAAAAAGAGAATTATCTCTTATTTTAATTAACGGTTATCATTTTTCAAATCAAACTCATTAATTAATTATTAATTCGCAATAAATGATAATCGTTGATTGGCGAAAATCAACGCTTAAGATGTGGTCGTAACATTGTGCGTAACATTATTTGTGTGTCACAATATCCTATCCTTTTTTTTCTATTAAAAAATTGATCTATTTTGCATATGGATTTGTCAACTTATAAGCAACCAAATGTGTTCGGTCTCTCAATTACTTATAACATGTATGTTTGAATAATAGATATGTTATACTACATTCTTGAAATTAATATCGTTGTGTTTATATTTGTGCCACTATGCTTATATTAGTTTAGATTTACTAAGTTGTTATTTTCTCGTCTTAATGGTTGGTGTTGTGGTCATGTGCCCAAAAGTCACATTTTTAATTATTATATCTAACATTTTGCAAATACAAGATAAGGCTATTTAATGTATATCCTTTCATGGATCCTCTGCATGGCAAAAGCTTTTAAAAAAAATTCGGGGGTGCTATCCCCGAACCCTCGCCACTAAATGTGCAGACATAAATACAATTTCCTGGATCCGCTACCGGGCGTAAGTGCCTCATGGGTGACACATAACTTAGGCGTGACTGATAACGCCTAATTTGAACGTGACATATTACAATACACACGTAAATAATTTCAAAACAGGCAATAAATTCATAGTTTTTTTATTTAAATTATAATTAAGAGTAAATACCTTTTTCGATCCTCAACAAATTTTACAGTACCCGCTTTAGTCCCTAGTAAATAAAAAGGCTATTCGTGGTTCTTAAGAAATTTAAAGTGGATCCATTTTAGTCTTTTTGAGGGACTAATGTGGATCTTTTTTGAATTTGTTAGGAACCACGATTTCAACTAAATAGATCCATTTTGAATTTTTTAAGGATCACGAATAGCCTTTTTATTTACTAGGAACTAAAGCGGATATCATGAAATTTGCTGAGAACCAAAAAGGATATTTATTCTATAATTAATTAATTTTTTTTCCTCTCTATCATTTCTTATAAGGGGAAGCAGCAGGACCAAACTAATATTTTAGCCTCAAAAGTCTTTGCCCAAGAACATCAAGCTAATTCCAAAAGAAAAGACTACCGTTTATATGGCCAGTGGCCACCTTTGAATTGTGTGTGTCGGACACGTATCTGACACGTATACTCTACGACACACGTCTAACACGCGGTTAATATTTTGGGACACGTGGTCAACTCTCTGGCACGCTCCGACATGTTTTTTTGACACGCAGTCAACTTTTTTCGACACGTGATCAAGGCTCGGACTTGTTTTTTTTTTCATTTTTTTAGTCTTAATTTTATTTTATTAACTAAAAATAAAAAAATCATTTATAAATCAATTTTTTTCTGTTATGAAATTTGATATGAAAAATTAATAAAGTACGAAAAATTATTTTTGTTTATATTTATGTTATAAAATTTGAATATTTGGTTGATTATATGACTTATTATGGACTGTTATATCTATAAAATATAAATTATATTATATATATTAAAAATATTATTTAATATCAAAACGTGTCTCAACGTGTCAAAATATGCCATTTTTTAGAACTAACATGTCGACGTGTCGTGTCGTGTCCCGTATCCCGTGTCAGTGTCCGTGCATCATAGGTGGCCACCAGGTTAAACCAACAATATTACACTATTTAGTCTAAGGGCTTTATTAATCTCATATAATAAAAGAGAGGTTATTTCATACTATAGACATAATCATGTGTAAAACTCATCTACTTATAAAAATTAAAAAAAAAAACACAAAAATCAATGTATGTGTAGAATAAAAAAATATTCTCCAAGAGGAGTATATTTTTCCTTAGTTTAATGTTATTTCATTAAAGTGATTATGTGGACATGTTATTTCATCACAACCACTCATTTTCATTCATTAATGATGAGATAAAAAAGAGAAAAGTGTATAATTTTTAAACTAGTGATTATGATGAAATAACATGATTACATGACCACTTATTCACATAAGAAGATCCAAATTCCACTAGGATTGATTTTCATGACAACAACATGGGAAAGGCTAACCATGATTGAGTTTCTAAACAACACTATCAGTGTAATTATGTTTAATTATATTTGATATTATGTGTTATATTTGACACTCGGGAATCAGAACAAAATCATAAATTATGGAATTTTAAAAAGAATTTTTTTGGGAAATACTTTTTTATTTTTCTATCGGTTCAACAACTAGTCAAATTCGAGTTTGATCAGACTCACATGGGGTTGATTCTACCGAATCTATTTTATTCATTTTTTTTTTTTTTTGAAATATTTCAATCTGTTCATTGCTTTGCAACTAATTCGATTCGGGGCAGATTCAAAATTAAAACTTTAAACCCCTCCCAAAGGTGATACTGAAGAGATTCGAACACAACTTATGGGTAAAGTGTGTATCATTTTAAAAGATGTAAAGTTGTGTCATTTTAAGTGAGAGAAATAGATAAATAAACGAAGATAAAGAGTGGACAAAAAAAATAAAGGTGTAAATCTCACTTCTTTGTGAGAGTGAAAAGATATAAGTTGTATCATTTAAAAGAACAAACATTTTTCCCATAAATTATTGTGTTTGCGTTTGACTCAAGAATTCCAACACGAATATAAAAAAACACTAATTCCTATGTCAATTTTTTCGTCGTAAATTCTTACTCCAAGTGCAGCTCTTGGCACACTATTAAATAACGTATTTTTTTTAACGTAAATTTCATTAATACATATATTAGATTGTAAATTCTCTTGAGATAAATCAAGATAAAATTTCATATAATTATAAAATCAAGTACAACTTTATTTAAACTAAAAGTTTAAAAAATATATAAATATATGTCAACTATATATACATGTGTGTGTCTCTGTTTCTCTTTTATATATATAGAGAGAGAAAGAATATTCTCATTACCAAAAATTTTCACTACCAACTTACTACATATCTAATCACCATTGGATCAAAGAGAGAGAATGCTAAAAAAAATTTGAAGAGATAAAAAATGTTAATCTAATGGTGATTAGATAGGTAGTAAGTTGGTAGTGAGAATATCCTTCCTCATATATATATATATATATATATATAGACACACACATATGTGTGTGTGTGATTAAGACAATATGAAACAATTCAACCGTTGAATTAGTCATATTCACATTCCACAAATAATTATTCAACCATATGTATATCCCTTCCCATAAGAAGTTAATCAACAACAATATCATGGCACTCTAAATTTCTTTGTCATAAATCACATAAACATTAATTTAAGCATGACACCCTATCCATATCCTCAGAGACAGTGCAGGCTGCAGCCAGCACAAGTGGCCTTCCCAATTTGAAAATTCAACGTGACTACTGGCCAGTTTGTTTCAGATCCCCACGAGAACTGGCTGAACAAGGAGCAATAGTAATGCAACATTTGTGTACAACAACATTGTAGAAATTAAAAAAGAATATAGAGTTTCTGAAGTCAAATATCTCTTTGAACCACTTGCGACAACAAACAAAGTTGTACTAGCACAGGAGAAAAGCACTCTTAACTTCAAGAATTTCACACACAGCAGCATTGTCCACAAAAAGAGAAAACACGTACTTGTACCAGGATGTGACCAGCATTGGCAAAACAAAAAGAGCTTCAAAGCTGAGCTACAGCACAGGTCTGGTAAAAGTATGCAAAACCCAATTATGAAAAAGCTTTTGACCTAATTAATTGGGCAAGCAGGGATACAGCATCAGGAACTGAAATGTGGCAACACACCTAAAGAACCCAAAAGATGCAATCAAAATTATTTCAGAACCCCACTACTTTGTAATTTGTAAGTGATGCAAGACTCTGTTGTAACAAAAGAGTTCCAAAGATATAAAAACAACTATCAGAAATATCGAAAATAATGAGAAAGAGTAAATATTAAAAACCTCGAGTTTTTTTGTATTTATATATTTTAATTAAATGGACACATGGCTAAATGATGACTACTAGTTGCTAAGGATAATATCACCCTAATAAAAACAAAGGTCACTAAAGGAATCTCAATATATAAAAAAGGACATATCAAATTGTGAGAATGAGACGATCAAATCTAATCATTGGATTATGCATGTATGATCTATCAATTATGATCTATCAGTTGATTCTGATGATGTATGATCTATAGCAGTAGGAAGAAAAAAGGATGGACAAAGAGAAATAGGGAAACTAGGGTAAGTCTTCTAGTTAGCAAATAGCAACTAGGGAAATTGGAAGAAAACTTCTGTTAATAAGAAAAACTGATCTATTCTCTTATAGCCTTCAGAAACCTTTATATATTGGATAGAAACCCTAATTTAAATAAATCATTATTTACAATAAATCTATTTTTAGTAAGTAACTTACATAAAAAGAATAGTGTGAAAAACAGAACCAAAATATATTACTTCCGCAACACTCATCCAAAAGCAAAATATATATTCCATGTCACCTTTCATTTAAGACTTTAAGTAGACTACTAATAATTCTAACAGCCAAATTCAACTATTAGCTGCAAGGTAAGTATTGAAGATTTGAAATTCAATAGTATGGAGGGTAGTTATCAAGTATATTAGGCTTAAGAAGTCAGAAAATTTATCCGCTTGTGCCAAAATTAACTGTAATACTCTTTTCTTAAATCCTAAAAAACTTAAGGGGATGAACATAAAAATGCGGCCAGACCTCGTCAAGAGTCATGATGGCATAGTAGAAGTGTACCTATTCTCTCTTATTGACAATGTCCTTTTCCTTTATGATAATGACTGGGCACTGAGCATGGTGGGCGCAGTAGTTGCTAACACTTCCCAGGAACATCCTGTAAGGCAGAAAAAAAGAAAAGAAAAAAGAGAAGCATTATGGGAGGCGTGTCCACAGGTTTTCCCTCTCCAAAATTCAAAATTCAAATCTTTTAAAACAAGAACCAAAACAAAAGAGACCGGGACTGATGTAAAAGAAGTTGAGCATTTGCTGCATTTGCTCTAATGCCAAAAATGTTAATGGAAGCAGATCTATCTCTGCAGATAAATGAGTGAAGATTAAGAAAACAAATTGAAGGTTCAGCAGTTGGTTATGCACAATATTGAAGGCCTTTTTAACTCTATTGGCCTATTCAGCAAGGGTTTGTAAAATCGCAGCATCACTCTGCAGTAGTTGTAAAATGTTACTGTGGTAGATTTAGGTCTATTTTCCTCATGAAGTGTATGTCAATGTCTCTGTGATCTAAAGAAGTAGAGGTATGAACAATCTAAGCTCAACAGGAGAACCACCGTGAGTGGATCTCAAGCAGAAGTTTAGAATCAAGGGAAGAGTATAGGTCGTGGCGGCTCTGTGGCTGTATTTCGGCAGCAAGTAGAATGAGTATGCAAAAAATACCTCTTCAATGGAGAAAAAGGGTATTCATAGGTGAAGAAGATTCTGTTACGATCCGATTTGCAAGGTATGGGACTTGAAGTCCTACATTGGTTGTATGGGCAACTAATGTGGAGTTTATAAGGCCTTGGACATTCCCATCATTTGAGCTAACTTATGGGATGGTGCATCTCAAGATCTTATCAAATGGTATCAGAGCCTTCCACTACATCTCTCGGTTGCAATCGAGCGGCGCAGGTGGTGACGCCGGCATTGCAGTGTTCGCCCGGGGCTACTAAAAGACTAGCGTAAAGCCAGCCCGCAAGGGCGCCGGGGCTGCGGAGCGTGGTGAAATGTTACGATCCCATTTGCAAGGTATGGGACTTGAAGTCTCACACTAGTTGTATGAGCAACTAATGTGGGGTTTATAAGGCCTTGGACACTCCTATCTTTTGAACTAGCTTTTGGGATAGTGCATCCAAAGGTCTTATCAAATGGTATCAGAGCCTTCCACTATGTCTCCCGGTTGCACTCGAGCGGCGCGGGTGGTTACACTGCCATTGCTGTGTTCGCCAGGGGCTAGTAAAAGACTAGCGCAAATCCAGCCTGCGTGGGTGTCGGGGCTGCGGAGCGTGGTGGAATGTTACGATCCCATTTGCAAGGTATGAGACTTGAAGTCCCACATTGGTTGTATGGACAACTAATGTGGAGTTTATAAGGCCTTGGGCATTCCTATCCTTTGAGTTAGCTTTTGGGGTGGTGTATCCCAAAATCTCATTAGATTCTCTAATAATGAGAGAGAGAGAGACATAATCATTTCTATCCTTATGGGCTCCACTAGGTGTGAGGAAAGCATCTCACTTGCTGCATGAGGTACGTGAGATAACATTTGTCTTACTTTAGGGATGAAGGGATGTAACCCCTCTACTTGACCTTAGAAGCTGACCCAATGGACTGGGTTTGTGTGGCTGGTCGAGTTGTTATTTGCTATTATCATATTGCCAACAAATTGGAAAGTTTTATTAGGAAAGGATTAACTACATGTAAGTGTGAAAATTCAAGTTCTTTCCCAGTATTACATTCTACAATGTCTTAGCACTTGTCAATATTCCCATATAGGGAAAAATCGTCAAGATTGTTTATCAAGTCATTTTGTGATATGTGCTATTCTACTCAGGCTAACTACCAAAAAGTATGCCACGTGCTATTGCAAATTTATGTCATACTTTCTGGCAATTATGAAGATTTGGCCCTAGTTAATTTCTACCTCTTAATAGGTCCAAATGCACGAGACCCCATCACAAGCACATCAGCATGCAAATCCTGTACGGCTTCACAAATCTTCTCCTTTGGATCTCCAACAACAACATGGGTCTTGACCTTCCCCTGCTATAAATAGAGAAAAGTCAATCCTATAATTCCAAAATGGAAAAAACTCCTCTAAATAAGTTTATCTTTAAATTACACAAGTAAGTAACCAAGTAAAATTCAAAGTGATAAATACACCCTTATAACTTGTGCAATTTAAAGACAAATGCACTTTCAAGGAGCCTTATCCTTCCAAAAACAAAACAAACGACATCTATCTCCTGCAAATCACATTCAAACTGTATTATTGACTATTGACACAAGTTATATAAGTTTTTTTTTTTAAAAAAAAAGAAACTCTATTATTAAAAGACTACAGTACTGACAACAACTTGAAATGAAACACTTGCTCAAATAATTGGCGTCCTACGGTGTCATTTAATCTGCCAATTTTCATACTATGCCAATGCCACTCCCCTGCCAGAGTTCCTCAGCTCAGCCAAAGGTTGAATTCAAGGGAGAACGACCAAAAAATAGTTGTCTCCTTGAAAATACATCTAATTTAGTGCTGGTAAACACCGTTGACAAAGAAAAATGATTCACAAACATAAAGAAGAGAAGATGAAAAATGTTGAGCACTAAATTTATTCCATAATTAACAATACTACACGCACAAAATAGATATATTATCCTAGAAATTCAAAGAACAGATAGCCGGGAAAATACATAAATGACTTCAGCCAATTCCTTTATTTTAAATCTAATTGCTGTTTATAAATTGGCACGACAGAGAGCATTGTGAAATTTAAATTAAAAGGAAAAGAAAAGAAAACCTACAGTGAGATTGAATTGGGAGCAAATTCCCAAAGCGTGATCAAGTATGACGTCAGTGATTCGCTTCTGGTGAGCTTCGATGGCTGCAGCGAACGCGGGAACTTCAAGGTCAGTGGGACCACCGAAAGGGATGGCACCGGGATTGAGGCCGGTGGCGATGGAAGGCGGTGATTGGACGTGGAAGATGACGAAACAACCAGCATCGGTGGAATCGGGTGCAGGTGATCTGAGCTTAAGGTTCTCCAGCGCCCACCGCAGAGAGTTCATGCTCTCCTCGCTGCCATCCACCGCCACCACCACGCAACCAAGTTTTCCACTTTTCGACATCACTAATCGATTCTCCTCGCTTCTCACTTCGGAGATTGACCAGATAATTCAATTCTCTTCGTCTCTCTCTCTCTCTCTCTCTCTCCCCTCTGCTTTTCTTTTCTTTGACCATGCTTCTTTTGCTTTGGACTTTTTTAATCGCAGTTGATTTTTTATTTTTTTTTAATTTGGGTACAACTATACTATTATTTTATTCACGTCATTAATGACATAAATTTATGTGACGGATTACGTGGATTCGTGGGGACTTATGTCATCATTAAAAAAAAAAGGATAATACACGTTGAGTGACTCAAGTTTACGTGAAAGTTTTACTAGCCTCATATACATAATACATCACATCTAAATCAACATTAACTTGTTTTACAAATAAATAAATAAAAAATAAAAAAAATCAACATTAACTGAGTGTAAACAGGTTTACCTTCTAAGCATCAACAACCCGAACTACTCAAGGTCCCCAGTCCCTATCCTTACTCCCCATACGCATACGCTAACCTTCTTATTTTTTGTCTTTAATATGATTTTTTTTATTTAAAATTTTGTTGTTGCGTTATCCTATTGATGTTTTTTCATCGAATAAATCAAAATTGTCTAAAGAGTTCAAGTAAATTCAAACTTATTTTATTATTCATTCTTAAGTTTTCTTTTTCTTTTTTTGGTAAATTAGTTTTCTTCTTTTGTTATTTGAAGTTCACACAAATTGTTTGGCAGGTTATTCTTATATAATTCATTATTTTAGAGCTCTTGTAATTATTATTGTCAAAAAATTAGTATAAATAAAAACTTACTCAAGTGATACGTGTTAAAATGCAAGTAAGTAAAAACTGCTAAAAACTCCGTACAAAAATATAAAAATGATAAATTAAAAACGCAAGTTATTGCGTTTTTACTTAAACCAAAAATTGTACCGGGTCAAAAACATGAATCGGGTCAATTTTTAACCCAGTTTTTTTTTTAAAAAAAAAACTATTTTTTATTTTTCTCAAATTAAAATACATAGTATCTTCTTCTAGTTATTTGAAAAGAAAAAAAAAACATCGCGTGAGGTTGCTATTGCAGATAAAGAAGAGGGTGAAGCCATTGGTGAAAAGTTGAAGTACAAAGCTAAGGTGGATTTTGAATAAATCTATTATGTTTTATTCCAAATGAACGTGTTATAGGAACAAGAGAAAAAGACATTGAGAACATACAACTAATGCAAAATTATGTGTTTGATTTGAATTAATTGATATAATTTAGAAGTTATTAAATTTTATTATTTTGATATTTTAGAACTTGTTTGTAGGAGTTTCTCAACTCTTTTTTATGTTTTTTTGGACTTATGTCTTATATAATTATAAGACTTATATCTTTTAAATATAAAGTTCTTCATTGAATTTTGAATAGTGACTTATGTGATATTATATATATATATATATATATATATATATATATATAAATAAAATTGTATCTTGACCTTATGTACAAATTTTATGTTTCGTATCGTTTCTAGAATTTATGTTTCTACCATCCCCTCGATTTTGAAAACATTGCTTATAAAAGGGTTTGATTTTTGTCATGTAACATAAAAAACACATTTCCCTGTAATCATTAGTTTTTTATATCGTAACTCAAATATCTTAAAAAATTATATGGGCTAAGGTTGGAGGCTTGGGCCAACCAAACCATCGGTAAACCCACAATTAAAGTTATCGATTTATTATTATTTTTGGGAGAACAGTTTCTACTGTTGCCACAGAAATTATTATCCATCAGTTGACACAAATTTTTCTTTTCTCTCTTATTCTTTTTCCCTTCTTTCTTTTATTTTTGTAGGGACATTTCCCCCTTCTTTTTTTTTACACAAATTTATTTTCTCCCCTAGAATCCGAAGACTCTTTTTCTAGGAGCAAAAAACTTTCTCTAGCATTTCTTACTCTTTCTTAGCGAACAAATACATTTTCGTACTCTTTCTTTGCAACCAAACACTTCAAAACTCAATTGCAAACTCCGTTACGTGCCTACGCTCAGAATCCACAGCATGAACAGAATATCTAGTTTTGCTCTTAGATAAAACAGAGTATTGTTCCTTAGGATTTGCAATCCAAGTTGATTGTTGAATGCAAGTTCAGTCTTGAACTTATTGATTATTGAACAATTTAATACTTTTTAACAAAAATAAAGGAAATTCTCATTACTGCATAATAATCATTACAAGGTCGAACTCATATATATATATGAGATAAAGAACGCTATAAGAATAGAAACGAAAAGGCGGGAAAAATTGTTAGAACTGTAACTAACTATGAAAACAGAAATCAATTCAGAAATCAGTTTCTATTTCTGTCGTGATTAGTTGCTGCAAAGCTTTTATCATCCACGTCAGCAATGGCTGGGTCCATAAGACTGAGTTCATTGGGCCATTGTAATAACTTGGGCTTTGGTTGTAACTTGGACTGCATATCTGGTGTTACCCCCCCCCCCCCCCACAAGATGGCCGTAGAACATCAACAAGGCCCATCTTGGAGATAAAATGAGAGAACAGAGGAGTGGACATAGGCTTCGTGAAGACATCGGCAAGCTGGTCGGAGGACTTCACTGGAAGAAGACGAAGCAAACCAGAAGTGATCTTCTCACGAGTAACATGACAGTCGATCTCGATATGCTTCGAGCGCTCGTGAAAGGTGGGATTATGTGCCAAATAAATGGTAGAACGATTATCACAGTAAGCTGAGGCAGGAGTAAGCCATGGCAGGTGTAAATCCTGGAAAAGGTATTGGAGCCATTGGAGCTCACAGGAAAGACTAGCTAGAGCACGGTACTCAGCTTCAGATGATGAACGTGAAATAGTAGATTGCTTTTTAGACTTCCAGGAAACTAGGGACGTGCCAATGAACAAACATTGACCAGAAATGGACTTCCTGGTGTCTGGGCAACATGCCCAATCAGCATCAGCAAAAGCGCGAACTTGAAGAGAAGTGGTTGCAGAAAAGAATAAACCAGTAGATGGACAACCTTTGAGATATTTAAGAACTCAAAGGGCAGCATTCATGTGAACATCAGATGGCTGAGATACAAACTGAGACAATTGCTGAACCGCAAAGCTTATGTCAGGACGAGTAGTAGTCAAGTAAAGAAGACGACCGACCAAACGTCTATAAGGGGCTGGATCCTGCAACAAAGTTCCTTGTGTACGGGATAACTTGGACAGAGCATCAGCTGGAGTGGAGACAGGCTTAGCTCCAAGCAAACCAGCATCAGAAATCAATTCGAGGGCATATTTCCGCTGATTCAAAATAATGCCTGATTTGGACCTTGCGACCTCAAGGCCTAAAAAATAACGAAGATGACCAAGATCTTTAATTTTGAATGAATCATCAAGGAATTATTTGACTTTGTTGATTTCTGTGATGCAATTGCCAGAAAGTATAATATCGTCAACATATACTAGAAGGACTGTGAAAGCGGAAGCAGTTTGTTTGACAAACATGGAGTGATCAGCATTGGTTTGAAGGTAGCCCAAGGTGATCAAGGCAGAAGACAGCTTTGCATACCACTGTCGGCTAGCCTGTTTTAATCCATAAAGGGACTTTTGCAATTTACAAACAACATTGGAATGTGATACAGAAAGTCCAGGTGGTACTTGCATATAAACTTCTTCATGGAGATCCCCATGAAGAAAAGCATTGTTCACATCTAATTGAACAAGATGCCAGCCCTTGATAGCAGCCACCGCAAGGAGTGTTCGAACAGATGTAAGTTTGGCTACTGGGGAAAACGTATCAAAATAGTCAACCCCTTCTTGTTGAGTAAATCCTTTGGCAACCAAGCGTGCCTTATAACGTTCAATAGTTCCATCAGAATGAAACTTGATTTTATAAACCCACTTACATCCAATGGGCTGCTTGTTAGGAGGAAGAGGCACTAGGGTCCAAGTCTGATTCTGAGCCAGAGCAGTGAGTTCATTCTGCATGGCTTGCTGCCATTCTGTGTGTTTGACAGCTTGGGAATATGTGTGTGGTTCTGTGTGTGTGCATGAATTTAAACAGAAATGGTGATATGGAGGACTACATTTATCATAAGACAGAAAATGAGATAAAGGATAGCAAGATGTACCTGAAGAAGATGGATACAGCTGATTGACAGAAAGGCCACAGTGATAGTCCTTAAGGTAACTTGGAATAGCTTTCAATCGAGAAGACCTTCGGAGCATGGGAGAATTTGTTTCAGAATGCGAAATAGTGTCCAAGGGGTCATTAGTAGGTGAGTCTGTGGTTGGTAAGAGTGGTAATGCAGAAGATGGAGGCTGGGAATTGGATGGTGAGGATGAATCAGAAGACATATCAGGGGGAAGTGGCTGGAGTAAGGGTGACATGATAGTGTGAATTGGAGTATCATAAGGGGGATGGATAGGTGAATATGGTGGATGAGGCAAATCAGAAAGGTCTGGTGGCAGAGGTAACAAAGACTCAGTAGCCTGATTAACATGAGGATTAGTTGCTGCGAAGGGGAATACAGACTCATAAAAGGTCACATGACGTGATACAATAAATTCATGAGACTGTAAATCATATAGTAGATACCCTTTAGTACCTACTTTATATCCCAGAAAAGCAGTTCTTCTTGCTCGAGGGGAAAATTTTGTGCGATGTGAAGACAGTGTGGAAGCATAGCTTAGACAGCCAAATACACGTAAGTGAGTCAACACTGGGGGTTCACCATACAACAATTCATAGGGAGTTTTATTTCCAAGACTTGAGCAATATACACGGTTGATTAGATGAATGCTATGGGTAACTGCATAAGACCAAAGTTTAATTGGCACTGAGGCTTGAAATAGTATGGCTCGAGCCACATTCAACACGTGTTGATGCTTGCGTTCCACAACAGAATTTTGTTGTGGTGTCTCAACGCAGCTAGTTTGATGTAAAATACCCTTGGAAGAAAAGAAATCACCCATCAGAAACTCTTTTCCATTATCACTTCTGAAAATTTTAACCTTGGAATGGAACTGTGTTGCAGCAAAAGCAATAAAATTGCGGATGTGCATGCGAGTCTCTCCTTTATTTTTCATCAAGATCAACCAGGTGAAACGAGAATAGTCATCTACCAATGTTAAGAAGTATTTGTGTCCATGTATAGATGGAACACTGAAGGGTCCCCATATGTCTGCATGCAGAATGTCAAAAACTTTATTTGTTTTAGTGATACTTGGGTGAAATGGCAACCTTTTCTGTTTAGCTAGGTGACAAGCATCACAAGGGTTTACATGTCGAGATGAAATAAAGGGAAACTGATTTGACATTGAATGAATTACATTTTCTGAAACATGGCCTAAGCGCCTATGCCATAATGGAGATGGATCTACAGACTTGTCCACAACATTGGGCAACTTATTTGCAGAAGTTGTAGTAGCAGCAATCTTATTCTTATCTTCCCTTGAAGCTTCTTGACCTTGAGGGACTATCACATACAAGCCGTTCCGGCATTCAGCAGTACCAATCGTCTCCTGGAACTGCATCTGCTTTATGAAACAGAATGAACTATAGAAAGTAAGACAACACTGCATGGACTGGGTCAGTTTGGAAGCAGAGATAAGATTTACACAAAATTGAGGTACATACAAAACATTTAACAGTGTTAAGGAAGGTAACAATTTAACTGTACCAGAAAAATTGCAATCAACATGGGTACCATTAGGAAGAGTAATGGATATCGGTTCAATTTTATGCATTGAACAAAAGAAAGATGACATGTATGTTATGTGATCTGTTGCACCAGTATCTATGATCCAGCCAACCTTAGGAATACCTGATGCATTTGTGTGTGCATTGGACACTTGTGTAATGTTCACAGCATGTGAAGAATTCTCAACAGTTGATGTGTGTGGCATGGAATTCTGTAAGAGTGACAGAATGTGCTGGTATTGACTGAATGAAAGTGGATTTTGACTGTTTGGTGGTTGTGTTTGTATAGCAGCACTGGACTCAGATTCAGAAGGATCTTGTTGCACCACATTATTCACAGTATGATTACTCTTTTCACGTTGGTAGCCAGGGGGATATCCATGGAGCTGGTAACATGTTTCGATAGTGTGATTCACTCTACCACAATGAGTGCAAATTCTGTTGCCTCTTCCACCTTGATTATATCTACCACGTCCTCTGTTACCTCTTCCACCTTGGTTATTGAACATCCTTCGATTTCCATTGTTAAAGTAGCTAGTATTATTGTTAGTTCCACTACCAGAATTGTTGAAATTTGCAAACACTGGTGAACTGTTCACAGCTGAGTTACCAGCTTCAGAATTGAACTGCCTCTCTTGCTGCACAATCATTGAGAAGGCTTTGTTCACATCTGGTACTGGATCTATTAGCATTACTTGTGAACGCACAGCACCGTATTGGTCATTCAAACCTTTTAAAAATCGTATTGTATGATCTCGATTACGATGCACACGCATCTTTACTATTGCTCCACAATTGCAAGGAGGAAGACACTCACATGAAGGGAGAGGTTTCAAATTCTCCAACTCATCCCAGAGAGTCTTCAGATGAGTGAAGAATTCTGTAATCGAATGATCTCCCTGCTGTAGTCTATAAATCTCTTCTTGAAGGTCTGATATACGAAACACATCAGACTGAGCAAATCTCTGGCGCAAATCAAGCCAGGCATCACGTGCACACTCGATCCATATAATTGACTTGGCAATGGATTCAGAAATGGATCTGTGGATCCATGCCATCACCATCGTATTGCAGCGTTGCCATTGAGGAAAAGTTGGATCATCACGAGGAGGAGCAATGATGCTTCCATCCACGAATCCAAGTTTGTTCTTGGACAAAAGAGATACTGTCATTCCAGGAGCCCAAATGTGGTAGTTATTTCCAGTGAGAGGAGGATTAACCAGAACCAATGAGGGACTTTCATTAGGATGCAAATACATTTGATGCGAAGGATTGGTGAAATCCATGAATGGATTATGAAGTTCCATGAGAGAAAGTTCAAGAACTAGGAAGAGGAAGAATTGAAAGAGATATTGAAGCTGAGTACCAGAGCTCTGTTTAGAGCTCTGATACCATAACAAAAATAAAGGAAATTCTCATTACTGCATAATAATCATTACAAGGTCGAACTCATATATATATATGAGATAAAGAACGCTATAAGAATAGAAACGAAAAGGCGGGAAAAATTGTTAGAACTGTAACTAACTATGAAAACAGAAATCAGTTCAGAAATCAGTTTCTATTTCTGTCGTGATTAGTTGCTGCAAAGCTTTTATCATCCACGTCAGCAATGGCTGGGTCCATAAGACTGAGTTCATTGGGCCGTTGTAATAACTTGGGCTTTGGTTGTAACTTGGACTGCATATCTGGTGTTACTTTTCTCTTTCTGCCGTTGAGTTTGGAGGAATTGAGGGAAAAATGAATAAGAAATATAGGAACTAGTTTTTAGGAGGATAGGGAAGAAGCATATTGTTGATTCATTTTAACTGAGATTTCTGTATTGCAGTTGCATCTTGCAAATGCCACGGCAGATTCTCTCTGTATAGGGATTCAAAGCAAAGGGGTCTATATTTTTGTTAGCTCGCTTTAATGCTAAGAAAGTTGATTAAAAAAAAAAAGTGTCTTTTTATCCTATTTGTGATTTGTTTGAACTGTTTAGTATAGGGATGAAAAACACATGAGGGGCACCATGCGTCTTGGATCAAGGAGGACATATTTACTGACCAAAAGGAATGCAAATATGTATAGTTCTAAGAAATTTTAATACAAAATGTTTCATTCTTTTTTGGTTTCATTTCGATATATTGGCTGGCTGGCTCGTTCTGTATCTAGGGGGGGGGGGGGGACAATGTCAATGATCTCCATTGCAAGTTAAAAATAAGATCAATGTATTCGTGTTGAAAATGCATGTTTGAGAGATCTCATGCATTCTAGTACCACTCAGCATGTCGGTAGTGGCTCTTAGTTTTGAAACTTTATGTTAAATGTTTCTAGAAGAAACACGAACTAGCTAGTCATCCATTTTACCTTAAAGTGGATTTGCCTTGAAGTGTGAAACCATGTATCTGATGTCAATTGCTGTTTTGCCTTGGTGTTTAACAACCTCGAAATTAGAAAGGATGGACAATGTAGTTGGTTTATTAGTGTCTTAGAATTTGCATGTTAATTTATCATCATATTTTTAAAAGTACTTAAAATAAACCCTCCACCATGATGCATTTTTTTTTTACCACTGTAGCATATTTTAAATAAAAAATTATCTCATTGGAAGCGTTTTTTAAAAGAAATATCAATCTAACATGGTCAAAGCCGCATGTTAACGGTACAGGAAAGTCCAGTGCGTCAACAATATGGCACCTATTGCCAACGTAGCAATCCAGATAGTGATAATCAGAGGAAAACGAACGGTGCTTGAAAGTTCTGTGTTCGACGTGACAGTGCCTCTGCCACTTAGGGAGAGATGCTGAGAGCACAAGATTGTTGAATGGGTCAAGAAAGTCCCGCGTCAACTGTGTGCGGGACTTCTTTGGTTGCCCCACATAGTCTCGCATCAATTATGTGCGGCACTTCTCTGAATTGCCACGTTGGCAATGAGTGCTGTATTTTTGACGCGCGGGAATTTATTAGCCTCAAAAAGCTTGAAATACCAACTCAATTTCATCAATTACACATCCATAAAAAAAAAAACCTTAGTATAGCTAATTTTTTGACACTCCTAATTAAAGATCTTATATAAAAAATCATCTATATAACCGATAGTATATGGACAATTATATATTAAATTTCTCATGAAACAATTTTTGTAGGAAGATATTTTTTAAAAAATTCATTAAAAGTTTAAATTTTGCAAAGTCGAATAAACAGGCTTATATAGAAAGGAGGCTATAAATACTCCTAAAAATTGCTTTGATTGCATTTGGTTGATATTACTTTTGAAAAATATTTTAATGAGATAATTTTTTATTTAAAAAATGCTACCGTAGTTAAAAAGTTGTTCTATTTTTTATGATTTCAAATTATAAATTATAAAATTAAAATAGAGAAAAATTTCTCGTTAAAACAATCAATTCAAGAAATTTATTTAAACTTGTAGCTGGTTACCAAAAAATATGTATTAAATTTCAATTGAATGGATAATTTCGATTCACCCCACATCTTTGCAATTAATGAACAACAAATTCTCTATTAGGTAATCACTATCTGACAAGTGTCAAATAAATACGCAATGGCACAATTTATGTTTAGATCTAAATTTGTTTAGGAGGTTGAATTCATTTAACATAGAAATTTCATCAAGCATTGTAGATACATGATCTGTTTTTCGGCATTTCCAATGATAAAATCATATCAATTAATCAAATTCATTACAATATTAATCAAGAATCAAGATCAAAGCAAATTATTCAGAAGTAGAAAACAGTACCTATTTCTGCATTCTTAATGATACTTATTACTTTTGTTTCAAAATGACATGTCTATTTTTTTTTTTTTTTTTATAATCAAAGGCTAGATAAGAAATAGAGAGTAAAGATACATTTATTCAATTTAAAGTTGGGTTTTATGTTTATCATTTAACATAATATAACTTCACTTTCCTACACACACATTAAAGAGGTGGGGTCCACATGTTTTTCTTTCTCTTTCATCATTTCACTTTCTCTCTCCTTTTTTATGTGAGAGTTGGAAACAACACTTACATTATGTTACATAACACTAATAAAACCCTTTAAAGTTATGGGAAAATGTAAGAAATCAATTAATGTACCGTAGGTTTATTCGTCAAGTGAATAAAATATATTGGTTTTTCTACTTCATAATCATTAATTGTATGTCCGTGCAATTATTTATTTTCGTAAGGTCGCGTTAACAATTTCGCCCATGTAAATTTTGAACCGTAAGTTGAAAAAGCAGTAATGACATGAAATATTCTTATTTGCTTTTGAACGAAGAAGAATATCTTATTATATACTAGGGGTGTCAAAACGGGTTGACACGACACGAATTTGATACGACACGAATCTGACACGACACGAATACATCAACACGAACACGACACGAATTTTTATCCGTGTCAAAATCTTCAACACTGACACGACACGGATTTTTTGCGGGTTGACACGACACGACACGAATAACACGCAAAATAGGGGTCAAATCGGTAATTGACAAAAAAATATAAAAAAAAATGTTCAAAATTTTAAAAAATTAAAAAATAATAATAATAAAATAAAAATGAAATAATTAAAAAAAATATGGGTCGACACGAACACGAATACCTCGACACGAACATGACACGAATTTTTTTACGAGTCAACCCGAACACGAATTTTCGTGTCGTGTTGCGGATAACCTATATTGACACCCCTATTATATACTATGGGAAATAGAAGTATAATGTTATAGGAAAGTTGTTAAGTTATGTTATAGAAATAGGTGTTGTAGGACCCACACTTGTTTTGTTTTTTTATTTTTTGAAAATAAAAGTGGATTCCATAATCTCTATCTCTATAACATAACCTAACAATTTTCCTGCAACATTATTCTTCTTTTTCCTATATACTGTTTATTGAATATGTATCACTTTTGTATGTTAATCATACTTTTAATAATGTAGTTATGTTAAAATGATATGGTACCTATATAACAAACTAAATCTCGTTACATGCCACAAACAAATTTTTGAAAAATATTCTGAGGTTAGAGGATATGCTTTTCTCCTCGATAGGAGATTAGTCTTATCTTTTTTCTGGTGACATAACTTAATGTATCCGTTATTCCAACGAGGAGCTAACTTTTAGAGCCGTAGATTGAATAAAGATACCTCTAGCTTAAATATATATATAACTTCTTACCTGAAATTTCCTGTTAGAATAACATTGCGTCAATTAACTTTATTCCATCATCTGTTTGAAATTGTTGCTTTCGATTTATAAGCAGTTATATATTTATTTTTTTACACAGTCACTTCAATAAACAAGTATATTCTAAGATATTAGTTAAACGTGCATATATTTTGAGATATTAGTCGTGATCGAGTTGTTGTTAGGGTCCGTTTGTCGTTGGTTTTCTCTTCCACGCGGTTTGGACCATAAGGGTTTTCTTTTACTTGTAAATTCCAACACAGGAAACGTGTTTTATCCTAGACCAACTCTTGATTTTTCTTGCAATTGTTAGATGCATTACATTGAAATTGAAATTGAATAATCAACTGTGACATTTTATATCCTTTTCAAACTTGCAAAACATTGACAAATTAAAGAACAAAATGAACAGTGTAAAAAACAAGAAGTTAAAATAAGCGGAAATAAGTTGAGGAAGGTAGAGTAATTTTTTATTAAGCGTGATATATTATAAATACTTAAATGCATGAGATTAGGTAAATTATGTATGTTAAATAATGATCTCAATGCTTAAAAATGTCATGGTAAACTATGTTTAATTAAAAAAAATAGAATGGTAAAAGTCTTTTTCTTTTTACCTTATTCTCTAGAAGTTTCTTACTTATTAAATCCAACTTTATTCTTTAATTGTTAATAAATATCCTTTTTTGTATTTAAACTTTAATTCTCAAAATAACTTGCTTGTTATCAAACCCTTGTTGGTAAAGGTAATAAATTATATTAAATATAGGAAAAAGTTTTGGCTATTTGATCATTTTGCCCCTCATTAATTAATTAATAACCATTTTGCCTCTGATTCGAAACTATCTATCAATCTGCCCCTCTTTAATCGACTACTTTGCATGTTTAATCGACTAAATGGTTGTTGAGAGATTTAATCGACTAAATCTCCCTACTTAATCGATTAAAATCATACTGACTTATTTTTTTTGTCAAATATGGAGATTTAGTCGACTAAATAGGGAGATTTAGTCGACTAAATCTCCCAACAACCATTTTTTATCTGTTTTGGCTATTTAGTCGATTAAAAATGCTATGTAGTCGATTAAAGAGGGGCAGATTGATAGATAGTTTCAAATCAGGGGCAAAATGGTTATTAATTAATTAATAAGGGGCAAAAGGGTGAAAAAGCCAAAAAGTTTTTGTTATTTTAAATGACAAAAAGTTATGTCATTTTATGATAGAGATAGACACAAGAAATTATTTTTTATTAAAATTTAAATTAAAAAAAAATCACTCACTTTCTTTTTCATGATTTCTATTCTTTGTGTCTATCTCTTTCCTAAAATGACATAACTTATGTCATTTAAAATGACAAACATCTTTGGTTTGATGTTTTTCATTTTAGGAGAGAGATAGACACAAGGAAGAGAAATCATGGGAGAAAAATGAGTGATTTTTTTAATTTAAATTTTAAATAATTTTTTTATTTTGTGTCTGTCTCTCTTAAATTGACATAACTTTATCTCATTTAAAATGACAAACACTTAATTTTTTATTTTGTGTCTATCTCTCTCCTAAAATGACATAACTTATGTCATTTAAAATGACAAATATTTTTCGGCTTTTTGACCCTTTTGCCCCTCATTAATTAATTAATAACCAATTTGCCCTTCCCCAGAACTATCCACCATCCTGCCCCCATTTAGTCGATCAAGTTGCACTTTTAATCGACTAAATGGGCAAAATTCAGAAATCAAGAAATACGAATTTTAGTCGACTAAATATTCACCTTGATCGACTAAATGTTGTATCCGACTAAATGCTCACCTTGATCGACTAAATGCTCACAATGTTAAAACCTTCTGCTTCAAAAAATGTTGTATCAAGTGATTTGGCCCCACATATGGGTCGGTTAGCAAAGTCACGGACAAATGAATCATGAACCATGGGGTCATGCTCGAACAAGTATCCGAATGGGAGGTCGACAGGAGCGGGCTCTTCATCTTGTTGCCTTGACGAAGACGGACGGTCTTGTCGTACCTTTTTACGTCTCTCATTTCCCACGTTACTCGATCTTCTACGCTCAGCCATGGGAACAAGGGTACCTACAATGCAAGTGGAAACAATATCAATGGACAATAATAATATCAAAAAATTTTAAAATTCAACATAAAAAACTAAACCCTAACCCTATGTCATAAAACATAAAACAAACCCTAAACCCAATCAAAAACAGCAACCCAAACCCAAACCCTCAACCCTACACCCCAACCAAAACAGCAGCCCTAACCTTAACCCTAAACCCTAACCTTAACCCTGACCCTAGCCCTAGCCCTAGACCTAGCCCTAATAGGAAAACCAATCCTATACCCTAACATAAAAACAGAAACCCTTAACCTACACCCCAACCAAAACAGCAGCCCGGCCCTAACCCTAACCCTAGCCCTAAGCTACCACATCAACCCTAATCCATTACCCACACATCAAACTCAACACCCTACCCCTAACCTAAAGCCACAAAACCGCAAACAACCTTCTACCATAAACAATAAATTTAAAATAACAGAAACCAAAGCATGGAGAAAACAAAAAAAAAGCTAAACCTACAACCAAATGCAGTCAGAAAACGTTACCTACAATGTCAATTTCGCAAGTTGTGAACCAATGATGCTTCAATCGGACCTTCAAGGGATGAGATTCAGACTTGGTTGAGGAGAGGGGTTCTTGGGGCGTGGCCTTAGTCGACTAAAAGTGCTCGACATTTAGTCGATCAAGGCGAATATTTAGTCGACTAAAATTCGTGTTTATTGATTTCTGAATTTTGCCCATTTAGTTGATTAAAAGTGTAACTTGATCGACTAAATGGGGGCAGGATGGTGGATAGTTCTGGGGAGGGGCAAATTGGTTATTAATTAATTAATGAGGGGCAAAAGGGTCAAAAAATCAACATTTTTCCCATAATACAATTAGAAAAAATGTTTGTCCTTTTAAATTACACAACTTATATCATTTCACTTTTGCAAAGAGGTGGGACCCACACCTTTATTTTTTTTGTCCACTCTCTCCTCTTTTATCTATCTCTTACTCTCACTTAAAATGACACAACTTTACATCTTTAAAATGACACACACTTTACCCATAAAATTAATAAGGAGTGTATTTAGGTTTAGGATGAAATCTTAAACTGATTCCATTACGATGTATTTATAAGTTAAGAATATGTTTTTAAGGATTGCAATTGACTCTTAACGAGGAAATGAAAAAGTCATGAACATGAGGGAATATTTGATAAAGCGAAGATAGAATAGAATTCACTGTTTCCCATGATGCCATGGAAACAAAATTCCTTTCCCTCGACCGTCAATTTCTTAAATTCCGTAACCAACCTATCTTGTTAATTATTTTATTTTTTACTGTGTTTCCTTTCTTTCTTTTTTATTTCTCTCTCCTCAAAATTAGGCAAAATCCCAACACAGTAAAATTTGTTCATCCGAAGCAAACGAAACAATTTCCCATTAGAAAGAGTGGTTTCAATTTCAGCATCTTCTTCTTCTTCTTCTTCTTCTTCGTTCTAATTTATAAGAATTTACACATCTTCTTCAATCTTCGGTTTGCGTCTGTGACCTACATGCATATCTCACTCTCACCTCCTAACTGGCCTTCCCTTGCTAATCTCACCTGCGTCTTCGTCACCTTCCAATCGCAAAGGGACCCTTACCGTGATCGCTTGCTCGGTCACCGTCACCGTTGGCGGTGTCAGCAGTTGGAGTCTAGGGTTTCGTAGCTTTTGCTGGATAAATGCGTGTCACCTTGGATTTAGGGTTTTCGAGCTTGGTTCTCGTCACGGTGGTTTGTATCGTCGTGACGACGATCGGCTTCGTGGTTCGACGGAAATTGCGGCGTGCGGCGGCGAGGGCGGAGGAGGTTAAGAGGCTTCTGGTTCTGGCGGCGGAGGAGTCTGCTAGGGCCGAGAGCGAAGCTTTGTACCTGTACGACACCGTTTCCGTCGCTAAGAACAATCAATGCGTCGTGTGCAACTGTCCTACCACTACGCGGTGCGCACGGTGCAAAGCGATTCATTACTGGTACGCTCTCGGCTTTGATTTCTTCTTCCGTTTGTCGGTTCTGAGAATTTTCTTTGGGTTGCTATTTTGTTGTGCTAAACACGGTGATTTTTCTTTTTCTGTTGGGTGAATTAAACTTTTTTTAACTTTGGTGATTACTATGTGCCACACATATTATTTTTTGTTGGGAATTTTAATTTTGATGCCTCAATTTGTAAATGGCCTGGGGTTTGCAATTGATTTCTTGGTCTAGTTTCGTTTTATTCTGGAATGGGTTTCGTGTGGTCTCTAGACCCTATGCTAAATTTGCTTGTAAACCACGACGATAAAATATGCAAAATCTTTGTCTTTGGTTTGCATCCTCTTGGCTGGGTCCCTTCAGTCCATCCTTGAATATGATCAACTATCACGAGCTCAGTTGGTTGTTACTTTTTACAAAATGATGGATATTGGCATAGTTATTAATCGTGCTGGCTGCCACACCACACTATGGTTCACCATAGCTGCCGCAATTGGCCAATCACGGTGACCCGACAAGGAAGGGGGTTCAAAAATTCCATTTTTGCCCTCGATCTGATGTCCCAACAGTCACACTAAAGGGGTTAAATGGACTTTCCGGCGGCTGATAGGACTTTGCTGTTGCCCTATACCACTAACTGCTATAGCATTTTCTGGGGTTGGCTGCTGCCGCATTTGATAACTATGGCTATTGGTAGTGGAAATAAAAATCATGTTGTAACTTTTGATATATGAATAAAACTGTTGTTGAAGACTTTTGTCTTTTTTGTTTCGTATAGAATCCTTTTGGAAGAAAAAGGCTTCTTTGTAAATTTTCTTCTCATGTTTGGAGAATGTTATACCATAGCTGGATTTTTGCATTCATGCCCTCTTTTTTAAAAGACCATCCTTTAGTGCTTGGATTTTGTGTTATTGCACATAGTTGGATGATTGAACTGACAGTGACAGTTGTATTACCGAGTTGTCAATTCTTTGCTCTTCCTCTGCATATTTATATTTTCAAGAAAATTAATGTCCATATCAGTTACCTTTGTTTTCATTTGTTTCAGTTCTGGTAAGTGCCAAATTGTTCATTGGCGTCAAGGTCACAAAGAAGAATGCCATCCTCCCAGCCACAGGACTGATGATTTGGCAAGTGATCTTGGCAAGAAGGTAGCAGAGCAAGACTACTGTGCAAGCCATGATGAGAAGTCTCAGATTGAAAGCACAGAATATACAACATCCTCAGAGAAACCCCCATTATCCAATATCAGCTTTTCTCCCAAATTTTCATGTGCAAAGGATGATAACATAAGAGTTGAGTCTCTAGTAGAGGGAAATATTACAGACTCTAATTCTGAATTATCTTGTAACTCATTTTCTGGATTCTCGGCTTCCACTAGTGCTAGTGAATCATCCGATGATTCCTCTGTCTGTGAGAGTATCATCTCAAATGAGCATGAGAGATCCGACGGACATATTTTTGCTGATGCCACCAATGACATTTCTGATACCACTTCAAATGGTAATATCACGGGTGCAACCATTCCTTTGTCACCTAAGTTTGCTAGTTTGGCTGATCCAGTAGATGGTTTTTCTACAATGCATAAATTAAATAAAGTCAGAGCTGGTTTTGGTAAAGAAGAGAGTAAGCTCAGATCAAATGGTAGTTCCGGTTTGAGTATGCAGAAGGGGGCATCAATAGAGCCTTCTACTATGTCTTCTGGATTCTGGAATAGAATTATTGATTCGAGGGGGATAAAAGATGACGCTGATAGGGACCCTGTTCCATCCCACTCTGATGTTTCTCTTCCAAAGTCTATTGAGAACAATATACCATGTGCATGGTCAGCATCTTCCAAGAATGAAGGTGTTGATTATTCAGGTTGTGCAGATGCTTTGAGCATCCATAACTTGCATACAGTTGGTTCTAAGGTATCAAATCTTGTTGTGAACAACAATAGCAGCACCTTGAAGTCAGCTGAAATTAGATGTCAGCCACATGCATTTGCTGATACTAAGTTAGTTTCTAGAACTGAAGGGCATTTAGATTGCAGTACAAAATGTGGGAATAATGGCATCCAATCTGGCTTTTCTACTTCATCTCAGGTTGCTAGCTGTTCCCCAAATTCTAAGAATGGCCTGAAAACATCTGTTCTGAAAGTTGTTGATCAGTTTAGAGGATCAAATTTGTCTAAACACTTCCCACTAGCTGTTAGGAGTGATGTTGCTGGAAGATACAGTGACAAGGTTATTCTTGAACAAATCTTTTTATGTTCTTTTGTGTCTTAAGGAACTGTTATCTTACATTGTTTATTTGTCGTTGCTGCAGGGTCTTTTTCCATATGATTTGTTTGTCAAGCTTTATAACTGGAACAAAGTGGAATTGCGACCATTTGGTCTTGTAAATTGTGGAAACAGGTAATTTAAAATGAATTTTTTTTTATGAGAGATAGATTATTGGTGCATTATGTGTATGGGTTTACAATATGTTTATGATGCAATTTAACCGTGACTGTGCATTTTTTTTTTCCTTGCCATAAGGATCGTTTATTTCTTCCATATTATTAATTGATGGATGTGGATGGTTAGGTTGTTGAGTTGTCATATACAATCTTTATTACCCTTTCCATGTGTAGGATTTACCTTTTTATTTTCTTAACTTCACAACCATTTTGCAGCTGTTATGCTAACGCTATACTCCAGTGCTTAGCAGTTACTCCACCACTGTCTGCATATTTGCTTCAAGGGCTCCATTCTAAATCATGTATGTATGCAATCACATTTTCATCTTGGAATCACATGCCAAATTTTTTGAATACTATGCATAAGTGTTTCCCTGGGGTTAAAATCTCATGTCAAATCCAGGTACTAATAAAAAATGGTGTTTCACCTGTGAGTTTGAAAGTTTGATTTTGAAGTCAAAAGACACAAAATCTCCCCTCTCACCTATGGCCATACTTTCTCAACTTAAGAATATTGGGAGTGAACTTAGGAATGGAAGAGAAGAAGATGCACATGAATTTCTAAGGTGTTGTTTATATCTTTGAATCTATGTAATTTGATATTTCTCAATTCTTGTTTTGTATTTCACCTTAAGCTAATGAGTCATGTAACATTTGACAGGCATGCTGTTGAGACAATGCAATCTGTTTGCCTTATGGAATCTGGGGTTAATGCATCAGACTCTTTAAAAGAGGAAACTAGTTTAATGGGTCTAACATTTGGAGGCTACCTTCGATCAAAGGTAATCTTATGTTTTCTATTTGGAAAAATTATATGCAACTATCTGTTATGGTTTTTGCACCTTCCCCAGTTATAGGTGCAATAAAGTGTTGGCCTGTTTTCAAAATAGACAATGCTATTATTCCTGTCATCTAGCATCTGCTGATGCAAGTAAGATGGAGAATGAACGTAAACTGATACTATGTTGGCAGATCAAATGCATGAAATGCGGAGGGAAATCTGAGTGCCAAGAAAGGATGATGGATCTGACTGTTGAGGTAGAAGGGGAGATTGCAACCCTGGAGGAGGCCCTTCGACGGTTTACAAGCACCGAGACTCTGGATGGAGAAAACAAATACCACTGTATCAGGTTGATTGATTTTGAAGGAATCTCTGGAAAACTTTCAAAATTAACATATCATACTCTTGCTTTCAATATAACTCATAAGGTTAAAAGAATATTTTGGTGCTTACAGTTTTGAAATTGGGTGTGATATTTGTCTCTCTACTTTAGCTCTTTTTCCCAGTCCCAGATAAAAAGCAGGGTAGCAAAACAGATGTTTGGTCTGGTCCTTACCTGTTCTGGAAAGTTAGAGGGTATTAAAAATTGAAAAAAATTTACAGTTCAGGAGTGAGGTTATGATGGGGTAAGGGTGTTTTGTAACCACACTTATGGTGATGAAGGACTTGATTCTTAGCTGATTGGAAACTGCAAACAGTATGTTCATAAGAAGAGTTGGGGGATTGAGGGGTATCAAGGTTGATTTTAGTAAATGTGAAACTGGGTTTTGGAAGAAACAACTTCTGATAACTTTGTTCAGTAGATGTTCCGTCAGTATGACTTTAAATTGGATACTGCAGATTAGAAATTGAATTGAATAAGAGAAAAAATTTCATGGTTAGGATCCTGACACTGAGCAATCACATTAGAGGATTGATCACACTACATGTCTAACTATCCAAGAAGAGAGCAACCTCCCAAAATAATACTCAATATCTCATCATTGTTTTACCCCATTTTGAATGGAGTTTGCTGAATTAATCCTACTATCTATTTAGAATTACATGGATGCTAGTAAAATATGAACAAAACTACTAAAATGGTCATATTACTACAAAATAGGGGAAACTTATAAGTTCATAACAGTCGTAAGTTATTAGGTCTAATTAAGGTAAGGAAGGATTTTCATTACGTGACATGTGCCTAATTGAAAGAAAGAAAATACAAGAAAGGGAGAGATTGCAAACTGTATGTTCACTTGATCTTGTATTTCTGACTTAATGCTCGTAGGTTTATATAAGATCAGCTTGTTAAGCAAGCTTTAGTTTAACTGAATGTAACTGAAACAGTTAAAGACTGTTCGGTACAGTTGTAACTAATTGCCACATAGGCTAACAGACTAACTGCAAGGTTGCAGTTTGGTTACTCTAGGAGAATGCTGCATCAGACCACATAGTTAATGCAGTACATGGAGTATTTACTCTAATAGTGCCAAACTCTTGCTAAGATATGGAATGGCTTGTCGGATGGTCTACCTTTACTAAGGCTGAAAATCATACTTTGAAAATCAGAATAGTGTTTCATCGTTTAAATTGGAAGTTGAAACTCATTGCCTTTGTGTTTTGATTAAATCGTTTCTTTTTCCTTGTATATTTGTTTAATGGTTGTTGTCTTTATTTCTTTAGTTTGGTAATGCTCTTGAAACTTTCACATAGTACTTGTGTTACAAATTTACACCCACTAGAAAAACAACTTGGCTTTTGTGCCATTGATTTGCTAGACACCCTGTCAAATCAAATGGCGCATAGCTGTTTTTTATTGTCACTGCCATGTTGTGTCACTAGGTTTTCACCAAAGTTCAGTGTTCTATTGGCCAAAAAGAAAATAAAAAACCATGTGTTCTTGTTTCTCCATATATGTATAATATTGTTATATCATCTTTGGCATATTATTTGGAGTACTAAATTTTCTGTCTTTCAAAGTTTTTGTACTTGAAGGACTTTCCTTATTATTACTCAACTATTTCCATGTCAAGCAGGTGTAAATCTTATGAGAAGGCCAAGAAGAAAATGACAGTTTCAGAGGCACCTAATGTTCTTACAATTGCATTAAAGAGATTTCAGGTATTTCTTTTAAATTCACGGGCAATATTTTGCCTCCTTTCTTGTATGGAGATTTAATGTTTGTTACATGTGTTGCAGTCTGGAAAATTTGGGAAGCTCAATAAACCTATTCGGTTTCCTGAAATACTTGACTTGGCACCTTTCATGAGTGGGACTAGTGATTTGCCTATATACAGGCTGTATGGGGTAGTTGTTCACTTGGATATAATGAATGCTTCTTTTTCGGGTCACTATGTGTGCTATGTGAAGAATTTCCATAGCAGGTGGTTCAGGGTTGATGACAGTGTGGTACGTCTCTCAGTTTTACATTTATTTGCATATCTTGAGAGCTGATTTCTTTGGTTCTTGTAATTCTTCGGATTTATGTTTTTGCTTTCCTTAATTAGTAGCTCGTGGTCCTTTCTATAGGCTTTTAAGCTAAAATGAAATTCTATATTTTTATAAGCAACATTTGACTAAAAATTTAAACACATTAGCTTTGCACATTTGTTTGATTTTGTTTTTCTTCTTCCTTTTTGTATAAAAGATGACTTAAGAGTTGGTTATCGTCAATTCTATTATGTATTGTAGTCCAAACAAAACTCTTAACCATAGCACAATAGTACCTTGAATAACAGCATTATGCACGGAAGACAAATGATAAAGGTCAGGGCACCTGCCTGGAGCAGAAGTCAATGAATGAAAGCTCCCTTAGCAAATTTGCTCTGCACAGCTCTTTCTTCAAAGCTAAAGCTGTCAAGTTCTATGTGTGAGCATGTCTTCAAATCAGCATTCTACCTTCAGCACAATAGAACCGTGAAATAATAGCATTATGCAAGGTGGACAAAAGATAGAGGCAGGGACAGAGGTCCGCAAATGAAAGCTCCCCTAGCCAATTTGCTCCCAAAATCCTTTTTTCCGAGTTTAAACTCTCAATTTCTATGGGCGAATATGTCTTCAAGTCAGTGTTCTCTCTCTTTTTACCATTGATGAGACTTTACCACAAACTGTGAGTCTATGTGGATAACACAGCCCTCAGTTATGCGGTTGAACGTTTTCACCACCAGATAAACATTGACATTTACGTGATGTTCTAATCAACAATTAAACCAATCAAGTCAATGGAAGAGTTAATTCTGCGAAATGAGGATTCAACCTCCTGAGAGCTTGAGCTGTTCATGGAGTCATCCTTTATAAAACATAATGAAATCTGCAAAGCCCTTTGTGTGGTCATGGTAAATTCCATCATATGGATTAAACATACAAGACTTCTTTAGGTGTTGGTCACTCACAAGATTTATTGAGTTCGATCACTTAACTGAATTGTGGATTATTTTATATAAAGCCGTGGTTTTATCAATAAGGACAAAGGCTGTGTTTTATCTGTTGATATTTCCAATACAACTTTCCTGGAACTCATTTAACCATCTCTTCTATTTGTCTTACAGGTGACAGCTGTTGAATTGGAAAGAGTCTTGACAGAAGGAGCCTACATGCTTTTTTATGCTAGGTAACCCCATTTGATTTTCTGTCGTTTTCTTTTGGGTAATATCTTATTTGTCTATACTGTGTCAAGGTTTCTTTTAATATATATTGTCTCTCATCTCCTTCTCTGACTAGTTGAACCACCTTTTAGGTGCTCACCTAGGGCCCCAAGATCAATCAGGAACAGGATAGTATCATCAGATTCAAAAAACAAAGTCAATGGAAAAGCTGTTATGAAATCAAGATATGTATCGGCTGCTACTGAATGCATGACTAGTTCGATTTCTCCAGATGGCTCACCTGCCTTAGAGAAGACTATCTATTCGAAGTTTCACCACCTGAGGAGGATTTTGGAAGAAGACTCGTCAAGTGATAATTCATCCCTTATCAGCAGCAATTCTGATGAAGGTTCTTGCAGTACTGATAGCACATGTGAATCAACTAGTACTGATGACTTTGCAGATTATATTTTTGGTGATTTGGGACGTGGCTGGGATGGCAAGCTGAGAAATTCTGATTCTGACACTTCCTCTGCATTGCCATCTTCTCTATTGAACTCTAGACATTTGTCCCGTTCTGATATGGATCCATATGATTCAGTTTTTCCACATGCAACTGGGTTGCGACCACCTGAAACAGACGGTCTTTTGTACAGGAGCAGATCGGTGGTTGTTGAAAGGAGTAGGGGAGGTGTTTCTCATTTGCATCCTGACACTAAATATCACAGTAAGTTAGATACAAGTAGGAATAGCAGTAGTTTTAGGGAGAATGACTCTTTACAGAGAGCAGGATCCAACCATTTTAATGATATAAACTCTGGTGTATCTTGTAGAAAGTCAAGGGAAAGAACGGATTGAAAATTTTATCTGAGTACCGTATGAAGGATGGGAGCCCCTGAGCAGTAAATAATAACTAGGGATGCTCCACTTAATGTATTCCCGTAGGGTTCACCAAGAAAATTAGTCATCATCCCTTTAGCAATGATATAATTAGATGTAGATATGGATTGCTGTAATTTTTTTCTATTAAAAAAAATACCCAATAATTTGTTTTTTTAAAAAAATTCCAAACATTGAAATAAAGAGAAAAAATATATTACTCGTCTTTTGCTTCTTTTTTTTTTTTATTATTGGTTTAACTTTTAGGGAATAATATTGCCATTAATGTTCCTCCTACCTATGCCTAATTATCATAGACTCACGTAGAGAAAAATAGGAAAAACTATAGATAATTTCTGTGGCTTGAGAAGACGAGAAAATGATTTTTGTGGGTTACATCATTGTGTAAGGGTAGTGAAACGGTTGATTCGTTGACTTTTAACAGAGACACAATTGGTCGAATGATATTTTCTTGCACTGATGTTTATTTTCGCACACTGCTTTGTAATTTCACGTAGAGCAGTTTCTTAAATTAGTTTTTCTTTAACGGATTTGAATAAGTTTCTCAACTTCTAATTTCCCGTTGAGTATAGAAGAAAAATGAGTTCAAACTTAAAATAGGAAGGAACAAGCACTGGCTATGCTTTAGAGGTGTAAATGGGTCAGCCTGCCCAGCCCGGCCTACATTAAGCCTGGCTTGGCCCAGCCTTTTAGAAAAGTAGAGTAAGCTTAGGCTTTTAAGAAAGTTTTTTTAACAAATAAGCCGTAGGTCAATGTTGTCAAGTCTGACCCAAAGCCTTGTAGGCTGACCTATTTAATTTATTAAAAATAAAATAATAAAATAATATTTATTTTATGTGGCATGGCAAAGTACCAATACCAACCTTAATTTTTAGATGAATGATATTCTCTTGTAGATTTTATTTCAGCACCTAATAATTGTATTTTTTTTATTTTCTCCATTTCTTGGACTCTATTCCTCTATGATATACATTCTAAAGCTGGGGTATTATGTTGACTCTTTCTTATTTGTTATTTTTTTCTTATGAGAAGTACTAGTGCATTCATGAATGAAACTTTATTTGCTCTATACAATTATTTTCTTTACTTAGTATTTACAGTGGTAGGCCTACAAGGTCTGTAGGCCATGTTGGACTTTCTTATTTTTTAAAATAGACCGGATTTGGCCTACAAATAAAGCCTTTGATAGGCCAGTAAGACAGATAAGCTGAATTTTATTTTACATAGGCATGGGCCAAGAAGGTCAAAGTCCAGCCGAACTCGTTTACACCCCTAGCCTTATGAAATTTAATTGTTCTATCATACCATGATAACTAACCTAAACGCACATCAAGATAATACGAACTTTGGCAGAGTTCCACCTCCCCAAGGTAGAAGAGCCCAAATATCATCCTCTGCCCATATTGTTTGTTTCATAGGAAAGAACCGAAGCACGCAAAACAATAAAAGCAGAGCGGTGTGGTTGTTCTGTTCTGTTACGAGTTTGAGGTCATCAATGGCAAAAGAAGAAGATGAACTCTCCCTTCACCGATGCACCCACCTTCATCTTACATCGATTCTTAATGCTAAACATCATGAGCAAAAGGAGAACATGATGGGTATATATGTCTCTTTTTGCTTGTTTATGGAACCCTTTTTGCTTCTTCGTGGAATTTCCTCAAATCCATGCTTTCTTGGTACAATTTGCAAGCTCAGACAGTCATCAACCTCTGTCTGGTTCCTGCAATATATATATATATATGCATCGGTGCTTTGGTGATTGGTTCCTGCGGTTCTGGTGACATGGATCACCATCCTTGTGTTATTATTGGCTTTCTTTCTTTGGTTTATTTTCATATAATATATATTGTGAAACAGATATTTAATATACTGACTATATATATAACTTTGTACTCTCACTCAGTATCTTAATATATCTAAAAAAAAGTATTCGAGTACAACTTATTTTATTCGGTAACGGTCAAACAGAAGTATGTTGGTGAAATATTTTGATACGGGACAAATCGGTAATATTTATTTTAATTAGGGATAAAAGGGTGAACATTGACAATATATATTCACTATCTAAAACAGTAAAACATGCCATTATCAGCAAGAGCATAATAACAATTTTTTCAAAAGAATAAGGGAAGAGATAATGTGGACCCAATTTGTCAACTTGCTCCAAAAAAGGATAGGAAACCTCTAGGCCAAGTCTATTCAAATTCAAATTTCAAAGGGCAATGCGCATCCAATCCATAAAGACAAACAGGACTTGGAACTTTGTCCCTCTCTCTATTCTTTTCCTTTTTTGGTGTGGCAACTTACATGGCGTTTCCGTTTTTGCATCTTTCATTTCTCTGGTGCAAAATAATTGAATGATGAGAGAGAGTGGAAATAAGTGTCTCCATATTTGTCTGGTCATTGATGTGATAACTGATTATTATTCATAATCCATGTACACACTTAGCTATCTATTTGCAATTTTGCATGCGGTGGTTGGCCCTAATTATATATGCACTCTTTTATCTTACGGGTGCACACTTTTTTGTTATACAAATTCTTAAGCTAGCACTCGAGGTAGGGGGAAAAAATAAAAGCAAATCTTCAACGTTGACGGCGTGGGTATCAAGACCCATAACCTTACTAGCTAATACCAACCAACAAGATAATCATGAATGTCGTGTTCATGATTTGTTTCATGCAATCACTTCACCACTCAAATTTATGTGCACGGCGGATTCAGCTCATTTATTAAGTTAGGGCTAATAAAAATTTATGTGAGATTTAATCCTAAATTTTTATTCAGAAACTTAAATACAATTATTTAATCACGTTTTAATTTTCAAAACCAAGCTGGGCATCCACAACGTGACTCGCCACTATTTCCATGTAATCTATTTTACAATTATTGTTTTCTTTAAAAGCTAGCTAGATATATATATATTTCTGTTCATGTTTATAATTTCCTGCAGCATGTATCAAAATTCATTAATTTGGTGTGGGATGATTCAAACCTATAAATCGCACCTAATAATTGTAATTAAGCTTAAGCTAGCTGAATAAAAAAGATAAAATGGGTTGGTAAAGGATCTATAATGTGCAACCCAAATGGACAAACCTGGAACTTTTGAAAAAAAAAATTGTGGACGTCGCAAATAACTCGCTGACACTGAAGCAAAAAAGTCAATATAAAATGAGACATCAATCATTAGGTTTTGCAGTGCGCAAAACGAAAATGGGAATGGGATATCTGTACCCAAAGTAGGGTTGAAAAGTTGAATTGGTAATATGTGGTAGCAACGATCAAGGAGGATCCCACCCATTATGGGGGATTTTGCTCAATTTCTCTTAGTCAAAGATGCATAGCTTATACCAAGAAAGTCCAGTATAGTTGATAGATAGATAGTTGAATTTCTTAAGCATGCTGACAGGAGGTTTCATTTCTGACCATGTATATGGAAAATGATTTGTTAGAAGAGATTTACCCACCCACTTAAAAGGGATTAGTGTTCGACCGTCGACTGGAGAATAACTTTGAAAAAAAACAAAAAGTTGCATAGCTTACCGGCTCCCTCCTTTTTATCTTGTAGCTATCCGTTTTCCTTTGTTCGTCTTCCTCACGCCACTCGCCCTACGGATTTGACTTTGCTAGGTTTGTGGGTGTTGAAAAACATGATAATAAAGAAAATGGAGAGAAATGTGAATAGACAACTGTGAATTTGATTGAAACGATGAAATTAAGCAAGAGCAACAGATAGCCGAATCTATCTTTATAATAAAACTATATATACATGTACCACCTTTAAATGTATACTTGTAACACCTTTATAAGATAGAAGATATGTATTTTGCATTTCCCGTTTAAGATGAACAATATATGGAATCTATCACAGTCAATTGGCATTGTGCTGTTATTTGGATATATAGTATTGTTAGTAAAAAACTTCTTAATTTAGATGTATAATTACCAAAAGATATAGCTTTATCTCTTGGGATAGATAACAAAATAATGTTAAAAATCTGATTATTATTATTTTTTGTTAAACCACAGTTATTCTTCACGATAATCAATCATGTTCAAGGTGGGTCTAAGATTAAGCTTTAAATTCCTCCCAAAAAGAATACTAGAGAGTAGCAAACATATGCTCTCACTCTCACATATTCAGCTTTCTTACGTCGACTGAGCTACCATCATTTAATTAAAATTAATATATGATTGTTAAAAATTTGATTGTTAATGCATATACATATATACTTAATTTTACTCACTGCAAAAGCAATAAAATATCAGTTTTATGTTGAGGGGTCAGAATCAAGTTTATCTTAAATTTGATTTTGTCTTTAACATTGTCAAATTGTCACCCTGTTGGAGGAAAAATTTCTAAATCAACTAACATTTGTCAAACCAAAAACAACATTAGTTGTTAAATGCATTATGCTATTTTCGTTAAGCTAAAGCCAAGCATGATAACGGTAAATATTTACATTTGAATTTGATAAAAAATATTAAAATTGATTGAATCAACTATTTAAAAAAAAAAAAACATATATAATTAATAGAGGTCCTTTCTTTCTTTTGTCATAGATATTAATTGCTGTCCGAAATCTTGATGGATTCGACTAATTCAATTTTGGATTTGAGCATTTTCACCTTCTCAAGAATTACGACTCTCAAGAATAATAATTAATAAATATATATTACATACTCAAATCAAATTTATAAAATATCAGTTTAACTACGTTGAGAATCTACAATCAAATTTTATTTTATCAGAGATTTTTATGAAAAACGTGAATTTATTTAATTTACGTTGTATAAATTACGGATAGACATGTAAATTAAAAGAAAGAGAATTCCCAAACACTCAAACTGTAAACAAATTGGGGAACATATATCTATCCCGATCAAGTTTGATTAAATACAAATTCAAATTCAAATATAAATATTTTATAATTTACTATAGCGTGGTACGTATCATATTTATGCATTATATATTATAGCTGAATTATGTACTTTTATATATTTTATTTTTTAGTTAATTGTTCTAATTTATACAATACATGTATATAGACTTAAAATTTAGTTTTCATGTATTATCAAAGTAAAAAATATATTTTTGAGTGCCTTTCGAATATATGCTGTCAAGCAGTGGCGGACCTGTGTATGTTTTAGTGTTTGCAAGTGCACACACAAATTTTTTAGAAAAAATAAAATAAAATATATTTTGAGTCATGAACAAAAATCACATAATCCAATTTAATCTCTTAAAAAAAAGTTGACTCGTGATCACTTTAAAATCTAATGGGTCAGTCCTTTTGAGGGATTAATGTGGATTTTTTTAAATTTCGGAGGACTATGATTTTGATTAGCTGAGCTTATTTTTGAATTCTGAGGGATTACGAATAGACTTTTTTTTTCCTAAGAGATTAAATTGAGGCCTGTAATTTTTATTGAGGACCCAAAATGTCCTATTGTAACAGTTTAGTTGACTCTTGATTACTTTTTTTATATTAAGTTAAAGTTTTTTTTATATATATTCTTTTGTATCTTATAATATTTAAAATTTTCTTTAAATTTTTTTTCTTTTATTCTTTTATTCTAAGTGTGCAGACATTAAAAAAAAAAATCTAGGTCCCCTATTGCTGTCAAGTCATTTAATGAATTTGATATTTTATATAGTTATTAACATTACAAATTCATTAAATGATATAACACCTCATCGTTAAATATGAGTATACATTTTTTTATTTATTGTGTATTAAAATTAAAATTATGAACTAATTTTTATAAAACATTTGTACATCTACAGCTTCAAAGTATAATGATAATTAATTAATGAACCAATACAAAAATATAAGCATTAAATATATTAAGATGAAAAAGAATTTAGTATTTTTAAAAAAGAATTTATTAAAGAATACTAAATATATCTTCTTCTTTTTTCTTTAAAGGTATTATGAAATAATGTTTGATGAATATTAAATATTTCTTAAACATGTTATGGTCCTAATGTGAAAGGCCCACATTCTATAAGACTTAAAAAGGGCAAAGAGAAATTTAATGAAAGATTTCCTTAATTAATATTAATCCTTGAACCCCTAAATTTCACCAAAGGTCCAAAATTTCACTACCCACATACTCTATATAAATAAGAGGTAAAACCTACAGGTATGACACTTACTTTCTCTCTTATTAGTTGTCATTGTGCACACACCCCATGTTTTAGCTATGCCTTCTTCTATTATGCATAGTGATCCGCTAATCTCTATAACATATCTTCCTCATAAATACTTAAGAGATGGTCCTAAAGTAATTTACTAATCCTTTAATTAGACACCTCGATCTGCACAGATCGAACATTGGTGTCATTTGACGAGCCAATCACCTCCCGTAATTTTGCATCAATATTGACCGGCGCGACCATGACCTGGTTCTCGAAGCTACTGCCAAATTCGATTGGATCTTTCGAAGAGTTTGCAGACAAATTTCTCCTTAATTTTGACACAAGCAAAAAGCATCTGATGCCATAATTCACCTTAAGAGCACTTAGACAGGAGGAAGATGAGCCCTTCCATAAGTACTTGGACCGCTAAAGAATTTTACACTTAACCACCTCCAATTATCTTGTCCTACAATTAACCCCTCATAGCAACATGGAGTTTAAGATAGAATGAAACTAATCCCTATCAAAACTTACCACGAGGAAGTTTCATCTTTAACCCTAATACCCGATCTTTAAAGCACATTCCACTACCTAAGGGCTAAGTGTGGTGTGCCACCCTTGGTTTTGAATCACCCTTGTTAGAAATCATATTCAGCAACTAATAATGATTAATTGGCACTTGCGGTTAAAAATCTCTATTTTCAATTTTTTTATATTGAAAATCCCCTTTGTTCCCATTTAAATGTTGTCAATTCCATGAAACACATATATGTTAGAATTTTTTATAATTATCATGGGCTTCAATCAATTGTAGTTTTTATTGTTTTGATAAAAATGAGCTAAGTCATGATCCATATGGAGGTGCATATAAAGCCCATTTAATTAAGCGATTCTTTGGTTTAGGCTTGGATATCTGTAAACCAGTGTTATGAAACTCGGACCGACCCGGCCGGGTCGACTCGGGAACCGGTAAACCGGTCCGATTGAAGCAACAGACCGGTCATGCATCAGAACCGGTGCGACCCGGTCTGACCCGACCGGTTTTCATGAAAACTAGTGACCCGGTCGGTTAACTGGTGACTCGGCCCGGTCCAAAAAAAAATTATAATAGACATTTTTGAATATTTTTTTTGCTTATTGACTTACATAAGTTATGTACCTACAACACTAAAATTATCTCAATTATGCACTATGTAGAAAATTTTGATTTGATTTATAGTTAGATATGTCATTTTCTAAACCTAAAGCCACGTATCACCATCATTATATTTTTGTTTGATCTTTTATTGGATAATAATATGTGATTTATTATTTTTTATATTAAAATATGTGAAATATTTATCATTTTTTTTTTAGATATTTGAGTATATTTATAATTTTTTAATATAAATTATAAAATTACATATAATTACCGGGTCATGCGGTTGAACCAGTGACCCAGTACCTCGACTGGGTCAATGACCGGGTCGATTTTAATAACATTGCTGTAAACTGATTAGTGTGTGTAACAGAGTAGACCTAATACATAGGCCCATGATGAAAAGTGGACTAGGGTTAATAAGTTTGGCTAGGTCTCATCTGCATTTACAGTGTGTTGAAAAACCGTCGCTCCACAACTTACCTCCCATAGAAAGTTGTGAACAGAGAGTGATGTGAATTGTAGAGGAAGATCCTGGTCTTTCCCACTTTGCAGGAATGTTAGAGCAAACAAGAAGCTAAAAGCCTTCAAGAAATTAAAAATCATGTCTTCAAACAAGTAAGCATAAATTTTTTGGTGTTCTAATTTCATATAATCCCATTATGTGATTTCTTACAATATACACTTTAAATTTAAAAAAAAATGTAAGCAATTCAATTAGCAAACTAAGTTGTGCAAGAGATTAAAATCTATTAAAAATACTTTATAATCCAACTAAGATTTTAATCCACCCTGACCCTAGCCATCTCAAGAGCATAGCAAACGACCCAGAATTTTTTTTTTGTGGGGGACGAAAATAAAATTTTTATATTATAAACAAAGATTAATACAAATAAAATACTTGAAAGGATTTTATTACAAGATTCAAGGTCATTTCACTTAATTCTTGCTCTAAGATTTTTCATATTGTTAAACTCCTTTATATTTGAATCTGTGCTAAAATTCAAAACAATTTCTTTTTTACTATATGTATTCAAATAATCATCAAGAAATTCGTTAGTTTGAAGTTAACATTTGGACAAACAGATTGTGGAAAAAGAAAATAACTCGTAAACCCAAACCTTAGTTTCCATAAACACACTCATTAAGCAACACCAAAATTGGAGAAGCAGCTAAACACATCCGTTGTGATCGGTTTGCAGTTTGAAATATATATAGAAAAAAAATTAAATAATAATTATTTTGACACAAGAAATTTTTGTGCTATATAATAATTGGTTGTGATTTGAAAAAAAGAATCCATAGCATGAAGTACATTATTATTTATTGTATAACACAAATTTATGTAATTTTTTATATAAAATGAAAATGTATTAATTACTATTTATTGGTTTGTAGGCAATTACAGTAAACACAAGAACAAGAGAAAGAATTCAACTGGGCTTGGAAGTGCAAACAGACCTTGAGAAAGCTAGCCATAATTTTTTTGTCTATATATATATATATGAGCATATCGTTTCTCAAGCTACTTGAAATAATCTTATTTCCGGCTAGCAAATCATAACGGTATAAAGATGGATCAATGTTGATAAAAGAAGAGAGAGAAAAGAGAAATCGTAACCATTCAAAGGTAAATCAATTAATATAAATAAATAAAATGACGTAGTTTTAGAGTAGTCGAAGAAAAACTTATATCAAGTTGCTTGAGAAATATTTTTCCATATATATATATATATATATAAGGCATGATCATTTAACAATAGTGTCAAAATTAAAAAGTTGACTCTGAGGACCGTCAGATTAAGACAAATTATAAATCAAAGTCGTTGAATTAAAATAAGATCAATGACTCTTAGATGAGATGTCAAACTTTAGATTTGACACTAATATCAAATGATCACACACATATTAAGAAAATTCAAAATTTAGGGAGAGACAATGCCTATGCTCTAGAGGATGAGAACATTTGATTATCTTAAAAAGAAAACAAAAGCATAAACAAACATAAAAGCATTAAATAACGCGAAAGTCTTTATGTTTAAAATGTGGATATTACACAACGAAAATCAAATTCGTAAACCTATAATCACTTTAACTTTAATATTATAATAAACAATCATTTAACTTAAAAACTTAAATTAATAAATTATGAGTTTTATATAATATCCCTCTAACAAACTTCATGTTATCCAAAAGGATCCACTGAGGCCACAGAATTATAGTTGTTTTCTTATCAAGAAGAATGAGGGCATTAAATTAGTAGACGGATCCACCGTACGGCCTCGGCATTAATGAAGACCGATGCACCATAATTTTCTATTCGAAAGTCTAACACACGATATGTACAGAAGATTACAGGTGACACATACAGCATTGATATCAACTAACAACGATACACATGACCCCGTGACTATTCAAATTAAATTCCAAACTGTTAAAAAAAGCCAACCTTCCGCTTATAGAGAGCTCACACATGCGTGTCAAATTAACAGGCGAGATGCATTCCCTAGGTAAATTCCATGAAACACAAGAAAACAAAATTCGATACATTCAATTACTATTAAGACCCCACTGTGAGTGTGAAGCAATAAATTACAGAGATTGCATACATGCATGTCGAAATTACTATTGACGTCATTTTAGGAATTTTCAGTACCATCTGCGTTAAGAATAAGATTCCAAAGTGATGCAATAAAAGATGGCGCAGTTTATATTTATAAACTTTTTTATTTACAAATTACACTATATTCTCTTGGGAGAATACAAACTTTTATAAACTACACTATGTTCTCCTGGAAGAAGATAGTATAATTTATAAAAAAATTCAAAAAAATTTGTAAACGGGATCCTGTTCCATAAAAGATAATGCATAATAATAGTAGCTAGCAAGTGTTCAATTCCAATTTCCAAGTTACAAACTTACAACTTGGCTTTTACTTTTCAAGCTTCCCTTTGTCCTTAATTGACGTGGGAACGGGAGAGAGAGAGAGAACCAAGAAAGACAAAACAAAGTACAGAATAGATCGGATATAAAGTGTAACGAGATGAAAAAAAAAAAAGCAAAGGAGGGATTTTTCATAAGAGCTTTAAATAAAGAACGTAGAGGATACGGCAACGCACCAAGATGATGATGATGATGATGCTATTGAAAAGAAACTGGCACGCACAACACAACCCTAGCCACGTTCTCAACTGCCATACACTCTTTCCAAATCAAGAAAGCTATTTACAGTAGCAGTCAGCAACTATAGCCACTTAGTCAGTGTACGTTATCTTCATCCAACGAAGCTCCAAGCAGGCCCATGGGCTCTCTGATACACTGCAAAGCACCATAGTGTACACATATATTACCAGTCCCAATCTGAAAGCAAAAAACCATTATCCCATAACCACCCCTACACACACACATACACTTTCCATTTTCGAATCAAACAAAAACCCTCTATGGAAATTGGAAACTCAAGGCTAAACAAACCAAAAACAATCTACAATGTACCTAGATATCCAAATGTGGCCCCATATTATTACCAGTATGTAAAGAAAAAACAACACACAAGAGAAAGGGTTGCTTCTGGACGTTCCAGGTATAACATAAAGTCATAAACAATTAATGGACGCAAGTTATATCAAATTTAAATTAACTAAATTGTTCTCTTTTAATTACGAAGTCACGTTGACACAAAAACAAATTTTACACACACAATATTTTGTGAAACCTGTATTTTTTAAAACAAAAAAATAAATAAAAAAACTAAGACACACGTAACGAATCTCTATAACATTACAAAATCATTTCCTTATAATATAACTCTTATAAAACCTATAGTTTTAAATACAAAATAAAGTAATACCATCGTGCAGTTAAACCTGAATTAAGTTCTGGTTGGCTTCTTTCTGCCTCAAAAAATTAAAAAATAAAATTAAAAATTTATTTTCTTAGGAGCAAATCCAAAATTTCATAAACAGGCACTACTCTTATCTCTAAAACCAATGTTTCTATTTGGAACTAGAGCTAAATAAACTTACAGCAACGTAACAGAAGAAGAGAGAAAAAAAAGAAAAGCTGCAAGAAATAAAGTTACAAAAAGTGATTGGTATCAGAAAGGTGGTCTTGCAGTTGGAGCCCAAATCACATCGGAAGGAAGGTGACAGCTGTACATACACGACTCAGCATGGACATGACCACTCTCCGCACCGCCACCGGATACCAGTGGCGATTTCACATCGCCACCGCCGGAGACAGAGTTGTTTTGCACGTCCTCTTCCGATGGCAGCCTGTGATACGATGGGTTGTTGAACGAAGCGGATGTCACGAAAACCGTCCCCGCGGCGAGCAAACGGCCTGCGACGATTCCTCCGAAGATCTGCCCCTGAGGTCCGGCGAGGGAGATGGAGAAGTTGTTCGGGACCGCCGGCGAGGCTCCCGGTTGGTTGTGGAGGAGGAAGGTGGCGGATAGGGAGAGGATGTCGAAGCGGCCGTGGAAGGTGACGATGGCGCCGGGAGTGGTGGAGGGTTGACGGAGGGTGACGTTAGCGACGGTTCCTGAACCGGTTAGGACGCAGAGGCCCGTGTTGTTGCGGCGGCTGAACCGGGCTATGGACTCAACGACGTCGCTTCCTCCAGGGACTTCAAGAATGTATGGGCTCATAGCGGGCTCGGGCTCGCGAGTTATAATTAATGACGGTTTGGGCTTGTTTTTGGACCCAGGTGGGCGGCCCCTGGGCCGGCGCACGACCTCAATGGTGGCTTCGTCACCACCTCCGCCGCCGCAGAGGTTCTGGGCGGTGGAGGGGGTGAGGCCACCGCTGCTGCGGCTGTCGTCATCCTCGGAGGTTTGGCAATCCCGGGAGAGTTGGAAAGGGTGCTGTTGTTGTTGTTGTTGGTGCTGCTGCTGCTGCTGCTGGTGTTGGTGAAGCTTTGAGAACATGTTTTTGGAGGTTCAAGCTTTTTTGGTTATTGATATGCGTGTTCTACTTTCATTGTGTGTGTGTGCAGAAAAGTACCCAATCCAGTGTTTATGATTGGCGTAAGATTTGGACTTTGGAGGGTTCTTGTCCTTGTGATAACATGCAGAGTAGGACCAGGGATAGAGACGAAACTTGTAGAAGAGAAGAGGAAGAAAAATAGAGGCACGCCAAACAGAAGAGAAAAAAAGGTGTGTGGATTTGTTTATTAATCAATGGTTGTGGATTTGTTTATTAATCAATGGTTGTTTGTTTCTATGGAGAGAGAGAGAGAGAGAGAGAGAGAGAGAGAGAGAGGTGAGGTGGGTGAGCTTGGAAATCAAGTAAAGACTAATGGCGCCGTTGGTTGGAGCAGAGTGGGGTCCTACACCGACAGATAAGACAGATAAAGAGATAGAAGTTGAAAGAAAATTGGAGAATAGAAATTGGTATTTCTTTTAACTACCAAAAAAACAAATTGGTATTTCTTTCGGGAATTTGCCAATAAAAATTTAACTGTTGACATTACGACAATATATTTGTAATGAATTAAGAGCATGGTTACATCCTCTATTTTTTAAATTAGAAGTTATTTATAAATTAAAATTAAAAAAAGAGCTTAATATAAAAATTAAAATTTATTTGATAATTACATAAAAATTTTAGTTTAAAAATTACTTAAAAACACATATTTTAATAAAATTATCTTTTCCTATCTTTATAACTCTATATTTAAAAAAAAAGCACACATTTATTAAAATATATATATATAATTTAAAAAAATCAGATAAGAACTTAAAATAAAGTTCTTCCTAAGAACTTTTAGCTTTCAGTTATTTTTTTCATTATAAAAAAAAGAGTTTTTCATTACAAAAGCTTTCCTCAAAATTTATTTGGCCTAACTTATGCTTATAAGTAATTTCAACCTTAAAAAAGAGAGAATTCAAACAAGCACTTGGATTGGTATTTATTTATTGGATTTTATTTTTTTTATGTCACATAAGAGAAATTTTATCTCTTACTCTCACTTCTATTTTTGTGCTCTATTTTTTTATTATTTTTGAAAAATAAAGTGGATCCACTATTTGTTATGAAAGTAAGAAAAAAAATTGATCGTATGTGACATAAAAAAATAAAATTCTTATTTATCACGACAATAAAAAATTGGTATTTGTTTATTTATTTTTTAATTTACTATTAAGATTTTACATTCCATCTTTTAAATTTATGAGTCAGTCAGTCTGGTAAAGATGAGTGTACTGTAGGTACGCATTGTGTTAGCTGGCCCTGACCTGAGAGTTTGATGAATTGATAAGGACTGCTTTGATTCATAGAGTAGGAGTACTGGTGTGTGTGTGTGTGTGTTAGCCTTTTGGTCGCAGACATACTTTCAATAAATTCAAAATCTTGGGGTGGCTTGCTTTGAAATGAAAACCTTCTCCTAGATTCCTCCATACGAAATTCTAAAAACTGCTTTAGCAAATTCAAACCCTTAATCATTTTGGTTAAATAGTTCTGATTTGGCGGTTTGTGTTTTTCCTTTTTAAAGAATATTTATTTTAGTAAATATATATTTAATAAACTTTACTATAATTAAATAAATGTTTTCATAAATATAAAACTGATAAATAATAATCTGGACTAAAAGTTTAAACTAATAAGTGATGGTCTTTAATAATTTTATATTATATCATTTTAACACATCCTTTTATTTGGACTTAAAAGAATAGATATTGTATAAACTTATTTTTTTTACTACCTTATGATAATTTAATTTTATTAAAAAATTAGGAGGATGAGAATCCAATTCTTAACTTTATATTTACCTTGACTCTAATATTATGTAAGATTGTAAGCAACCATCTCACACAATAATATAATTTAATTCCGCGATGATCGTTGATAATTTTCTGTCTGCCATTGACTGAATCAATGGACAGTGTTGTTCTTGATATAAGTGTGGTTCATAACAAGCCTCTGTGTCCACTCATGCATGAATGGAGGAAGTTGCCATAACATATTCTAAAGTTCAGCTAATTAATAAATGGGTTTTACAAAAGTTATGTTGTAGAAAAATTAAACTTGTTATGTTCTAGAGATTCATTTTTTGTGTCTTAGATTTTTATTTTTATTTTGCTTCAAAAAATGTGTGCCCCACAAAATATTGTATGTGTAAGAATCTTTGTGATTATTATGTGACATGATGGATGCAAACCCCTTAATAAATATCTTCATGAAAATTTTTAGTATTCTGTAACTTATTTTATTTTTATTATCTTTTTTTTATATATATTTTTATTATCTTATATTGGAAAAGTGTTTGTCCTTTTAAAGAACACAAACTTAAGTATTTTTACAAAAGAGATAGGCACAAAGAGATTGGATTCACATCTTTATTTTATTTTTTGTCTTTATTTTTTCAATAAGACCCATATTTTTGTGTGTTTATCTCTTTTAGAAAACCTAAATTTATGCCTGACGCATATTTCCCCATATTATATTGTTTATATCTTTTATCATCAAACCGTTTTAATTTTATTGTATAACTATTACATTATTGCATTACTCTCTTTTTTGGAAACTGATTTTAATTATCTCTTTGAGGCGAATCAGAACCCTCGGTATCTCCACGGGTTTGACTCTTTGAGCCGCCTATGGGACTAATCCAGAGTTCGGGTGTGAGTCCAAGGATTACGGTACTTATGCCCTTCCCCAGATGATGTTGGTGGGATTCGAACCGAGGTCCTCTCCCACCACTCAGTCCCCATGCTACCAACTGAGCCACCACGCTTGGTATTATTGCATTACTCTTATAATGCCTTGCCATGATCAAGTAAAAAAAGCATTTTATCTTATCTTTCATTTAAAATTGATGTATATATTATTCTAATTTTTACAAAATATATATATATATATATATATATTGAAGTAGACACATTTATGCTAGACCGCCCGGATATGTATGATGGTTCTGTCTTCTTAAAATCTCCTTATGGATTACTATTATTTTTGCTTGCGGACTCCTCAGCCACTCCTCGAATTAGGGATTTCGGTTGATTATTTTTTGTTTGTTTTCTGCTTTTTAGCTTTTCTTACACATTACATAAATGGGTATAATCATTTTATACCAATATAAATCGTACTCTCAATTTTAATCGTTAATTTCACTTGCATTTAACGATTCCATGGTTAATAAATTAATTAAATCCATTCAAGTAAAATAATAATTAAAATTGGGTATAAGATTTTCCATTTTTTTCAACATAGATTCAGATAAGAAAATCCAAATCACTTGAACATATGCACAAATATATGTCATAAGAATCTAATATAATTAGTTATGTTATTTAAACTCCAAATTTTGGCTTCACAACCGCTACTATTAGATTGATAAAATTGCTAATATTAACATGTAACTTTTTTCAGGTATGTTAACTTTAAATTCTTGTATAATGACATAGTATTTTAGGTTTAGCTGTGAAACAAATTAATTAATTTTTTAATATAAAAATTTCAGGTTTAATCAAAGCTTTCCTTATTTCAAAGATTAACACCAACATTAATAATATTTTTATTTTAAATTAACTGGAGTCGGCAGTCAATGAGGCAAAAAATAAAATAAAATTAAAGACGAGACAAATTAATATTAACGATGAATTACAGTAGAACTAAAAATTATTTTTCATAATTTTTTTTGTTTTAAATGCAAATCAGGCAATTCTCATGAGTAAAAAAAATTGACTGAATAAGTCAACCTATTACCAAATTGATTAACAAATATATGGAATATTTGAAGGCGTAAGTAATATTAAACCTTGAATAATAATTCACAAGATACTACTTATTAAATATTAAATCGATAATTGGATCTTAATTAATAAATTTTTACTAATCTTTTTAAGAGTTAGACTTTATTAGAGTCTTACTTTTTTCATGAAAAGCTAAGTTGAAAATGTTACTGAAAAAAAAAAAGGTGGAAGTATAAGGAATTGCACTCCGAATTCATCAAAGTTGAATAGATTGATGCCTCTAAAATTTTCACTGCTCTTTTGACATGTGTAAATAGAATAGGGTAAACCACTAAAATATGCATCGTATGGACCCCAGACTTCTAATCAATTTTAAGATTTAACATCTCTCCTGTCATTCAACCATAATTGTAGGTGCTTATCTTATCTGTCATTTGAGATGAGTTGGTTCGACGAGAAAGCCTTGTATTAGTTGGCAAATCTGAAATCTTTATATTAGTTCACATCCTGGACTAAAAAATATTGTTTTAACTTAATTCGATAAACTCAAACAGTTATTAATAATGGGATAGGATATTGTGACACCCAAGTTATGTTACACTCATGTGACACCCAGTCAATCTCACCGTTAGATCGCTTATGTTGATCCAACGGTTATATTTATTTTCATCTTTGTATGGTCATGATTTCCCAAATTTAAAGTAAAAGCATTAAATATGGGAAATCATAACCATACAAAGGCAGAAATAAATATAAAATATTAAATTTGGGAAATCATGACCATACAAAGATGGAAATAAATATAACCGTTGGATTAACATAAGCGATCTAACGGTGAGATTGACTGGGTGTCACATGGGTGTAACATAACTTGGGTGTCACAATATCCTATCCCATTAATAATTTACAAATATTTTTTTAAAGAATGATGTGAATTTGAATCATTCATTGCATAAGAAGATATCCAGGTGTATAAATTTTTCGTCAAGACAAATTTTTTGTTCGTAATTTTTTAAAAATAATGATATCTGATTTAATTCATTTTAAACAGGGAAAAACTATTCTTATGTTACATGATATAAGTTTTTTCTCTTACACATCTTTCGATAACTGTGCCACTTTTTTCTTTTCTTTTCTTTTATTTTTTCAGATGGTGGAGCCTACTAGTTTATCTCTATGACATGAGATTAATAAAATCCTTTTAAATATTTATTATTATTATTATTAAATTGGGTCACTCATCACTTAAAAGACTTATTGTAAAAGTTCTAAGCTTGACCCTTTTGATTAAGCATTTTTTTATAAAGTTCATATTTCATAATGAATTAAATTAGGTCATATCTAAAGAAAGAACATAATCTTCTCATTTGAGTAAATAAAAAGTGTGGGATAACATGTAGGAAAGAAAGCCCATGAATAAAAGTCCAGGGAAACCGAAATTCAAAAACTAGGTCATTTAACGATATAATACCACGTAACTTGAAGATAAATTTTTATAATTGGAGTTAAATTCAATAGTATTTAACAAAAAATAAATTAAAAGCATTACTGGTAATAAGTGTGTATAAAAAAAATTATTAATGTACTCTTTTAAATATCTTTTTATAATTAGTTTACATTTCATACTTACGTAATAATTGAATATAAAATTTTGAAACAAATATATAATTTGATAATAATAAAATTAAATAGTAAAATATGTTAAAAAAGTCCTCAAAATGCATTTGTAAGAAAGATTTTAATGACTGACGATTGATTTATGTGTAATTATACTCTTATATGACAGGATTAAATTTTTGTCTCATGCACACTTAACTTGAAGTGGAGCTCGTAAAGAGAGAGAGAGAAAAAAAAAAACACTCGATGTCCGTAAAGGAAATAAAAAATTTATCCCGTGACATAAGACTAATATTGCCTTTTATTTATTAGTGTAATGCGTAGGTAATAGCGGTATTAATGGGACGAGTCAGGCCGAGCTTTGGTATGAAAAAATTAAGTTTATATTTAAACGTGTCAGTCTAGTATAGCCCTCTACGTGTTATGAATATAATTATCGACCTGCGGACTGACTTATTTACAAAAATTAAAAGTTTGATTTAGTTTGTTAAAAAATAATAATAAAAATTTATCCAAACAGAATATATAATTAACCACACTAATAATTTCACAAAGATACATAAATTCAATGTATATCCAAACAGCATAATATAGAACAAAATCATTCAAAAAATCTGTTTAATCAATAAAATGAGGTAAAATAGATTGAGGAGAAAGAACTATTATGAGTAATATAAAAAATATAAAATAAAAAAAAATTGTATAAACTTTTAAATTGAAACTTGAGATATTTTTATTAAATAAATTTTTATACAAGTTTAAATCTAATTCTAATAAATAATTTTAAATATGTAAAATTAGATCTTCACGGTACATATCAAAGATCCTAATTTGTTTACCAATAAATATTCCAAAACTCAGCCGCTACAATAGACACAGTAATGATTAATGAAAGAATAGACACCGGTCCCACTAAACTAAATCTTAACCATTTTCAGAGGAAAAAAAAAACAAAAACATCATCAAAATTCAGCGATGCAGACAATAGCTTGCTTGATTGGGCCGTTAAAAATGGAATTTGATCCTTCATCAAACCTAAGTTGAAAATCGGTTTGGATATAAAATGGAAGTTGATGTCATATTAAGTTTGGGTTCCCTTTTTGTCATTTGACATGACAAGAGCACTTTTCTACACACACAAATCAAGTGTGGGTCCCACGCTTAAAAAAAAAAGTCAGACCAAAATCAGGATACAACGCCGTATCCTTAGAATACGACGCCGTATCTTTGTTGCAGTGTCATTCCTGCAACATGATTCTTATATTTCCTATTAAGTTTTCAATAGATGTTTTGGTATCTAACTTTGACAGGGTACAGATTCTATGAGATGAAATACCAAAAAAGTGTTCAAATTAGACATGCCAGAGAAAGATCGCTTTAATTACCGTGTCGGCCACTTTCCATATATAGTCAATTTATATAATATTATTAAATTTATTGACTCAGTCGAGATATTAGATCATTAGATTAATGATTTATTATTAATGAGTCACTTGTTCAACCGCGTGACCCGATAAGTATATGCAAATCTATAATTTATATTAAAAAAATATAAACATACTCAAAGACCTATAAAAGAATAATATCAATTTCAAATATTTTAATATGAAAAATAATAAATCACACATTATTATCCAACAAAGAACCAAACAAACACATAATGCTTGTGATACTGGTATTTCATGTTCAGTAGATGATATCTCTAGCTATAAATTAAATCAAAATTCCCTGCATAGTGCATAATCAAGATAATATTAGTATTGAAGATACATAACTTATGTAAGTCAATAAGTAATAAATCACTCAAATATTTAATACAAAAGATAAGAATGAATCAGTCATTAGTCAGCAGTATCCTATTTATAGTTGAAGTTTTTCTTCCCAAGTTGGGTATGAGCTTGACTCATCTTTATTTATTGTATTTATTAGTTAGGATATTGTTGAATTATTCTTATTTATTATATAGGATATTATCGACTCATGGTTGACTCATTTTTATTTATTGAATAAGACATTGCTGACTCATTCTTATTTATTAAATAGGATAGATCCATATGTTCGATGGCCAAACTTTGTGTTTCGATATCTGTTGAAATAGCTACGAGATTTGATCTTATATGTGATCTGACACCATCTAAAGAGTAGTGGATGATCAAAGTTAGGGCTATCAGACTCTAGAGGTAGCCCAACTTTCATCGACCCGAGATGGAGACAATGTCAAGATGATTTTAATAGATGAACATGTGAGTTTGGTTATGCACATCCGTCGTGCAGATTAGTCTTTTGTAATAACAGGGTGGTAAGATTCAGGGGATTGTACTGGGTTCCCTGAGGAAAAGAGATCAACTAGCGGAAGGTGGAATGTATATCATACAGAATTTTGGTTTCGGTCTTAATTCTGAAAAATTTAATCCAATGCAACATAAGTACAAGCTTACTTTTAATCTAAGAAATGATGTGACGCCGAGTGTGATGCCAACCTTCCTATCAATGGTTTTTCATTCTTGGAATTCGAGCATGTTGAAAATTATCCTAATAACAAATGTTTAGTTGGTAACGTTCTCTTCCATTTCTTCAAACACATTATTATTCATCCATAACAACTAATGGAATTTGTGTTTGTAGACGTTATTGGATTTCTTTATGGAATAAGCGATTCTAAGGAACACATGGTATCTGGAAAGAAAACGAAGATGATAGTCATAGAGCTGGATAATCTCAGGTGTTTTTGATATTTATAGGGATGAGATAATATGAACGTTGCTATATTTATACACTTATATGTTGATATGCTTCTATTTTATTTCTGAAGGGGTACGAGACTTGATTGTTGTCTATAGGAGAGCTATGCATAAGAGGTTATTAAATATCATAATGAAAATTCAACCAACCCGACAGTCATCATCATTCAGTTTGCTCAAATGAAAAAAAAATTATGGGTAATATTGCCTGCATTGATTCTAGTTGTTATTCATTTTTGATTTGTTTATATAAAATTACATTACTTTATTGTTTGTATGTAGGTAAAATACTGTCCAATACAAAATTCTCTACAAGGCTCTTTATCAATCCTAATTTTGTTAAGGTCGAAGCTTTCATATCTAGGTTCGGTTTTCTAACTCATATATGTTATTCTTATTTCATCTACCATAAGAATAAGTCAATCAACATTGTTGTATACACAGCTTTCTCGATGCACAGTCAGATAGTGCACAGAAACTGACGTAACTTTCGAACCAATCCACGTATTCACAATCGGTTGGTTTTTGGAAGGAAACTGCAACAAAATTTATTTGTGACATCAAGGATTGTAGGGAGGTAGTAATGTATATTACGTTTCTTACAGCCTTTTCCATGGTGGTACAAAGGCTATAAGAAATGTACGGATTCAGTGTTTGCGAATTATGACAAGTGCTATTGAAGAAATTGTGACATGCATCTGCCCACTTATTATTCGAAGTAAATCTTTGTGTTCATTATCATCCTACCTTACAATCCTAGCTTATTTTCGTCCAAACTTAATTTGGCATCTACTTGCAGGTTTAGTCTGCAAGTCAGGGTGGTTGACGGCACAGACTTTGCTTCGTTTGTTTTGTTTGACAAAGATGCAACCTACCTGTTATGCCTTACAGCTGCAGAATTGCATGAGCAGCATTTTCAGAGGGCAAGTCTTATGTGTCTTGTGGGTTTACCATTTGTTTCATTTGCTTTCTGTAACACAAACCCACTACCTGGTAATATGCATATTTGATTTTAGGGTGGTGACTTGGACAAATACCCTCAAGAGCTTGATGCTCTGATTGACAAGTCATATTTTTTAAAATCAAAGTCGAAAAAGCAATATTGATTCTTATGAAGAAAGTGTTTACCAAGTGAGCATGGTTTGTTTTGAAGAGGACATCATCCAATCATTCGCAAACGATCAAAAAGATAAACTTGTAATTACTGTTGAATTAAAATTAATGAAAAAATAATTTAATATGAAATGTTATTGTTGCTATGATTATGCAGCATGCTTGGAAATTGTGAAGCTGCTAAATGCAGGGGTATGTGCATGATGAACAACATATTGTCCTCGAAAACACTCTTAGTGAAGTAAATGATAAATTGTCTTTTGTACAAAAGACTTTGGTACATGCTTAAACTTATTTATAATCTTTATCTTGCTTTCCTTACTTCTGAATGCAATATTAACTTCAATACATATACATGAATTCAACAAATAAAATGAAGACATTGATTATTTGGCAGTAACTTATACCAGCAAACTTGCAGAGACAGAGAAGGGAGAAACAGTTAGGGATGCAAATTTGGTTACATGTTTTAGACTAACTAATGCCATGAAGATTGAGAAAGATTAATCATAATTATTTTTATATTTTGGATTAGGATTATGAATTTTGGTCATGTAAAAAACTTTTTGTTATCATCAAGCTTTTTTGTTTTAATGTATTCTGTATGTTCTAATTATATGTGATTTGATTAGAAAATTAGTATCCTTCTGATTACTATCGTTACATGTGTCTTCTTATCCCATTTATTCTCGTTATTAAAACACACTGGCCATTTTACTACCTATGATTTTGGGCATATTTGTACAATTTGACAACGTAAATTACTTCGTTATCCATATCGCAGAAAAATAACAGTACCAGATTTTTTTTTCAAAGAGATAGAACCAAACTGTAATAAGTTATAATTGAATTGGAGATCAAAATTAACATAGCAAGCCATCCATGAGATGGGGTAATAGTAAATTGAAAAGCATGACCGTAATGATATAACACAATTGAAAGATTGGTGAATGATAAGTAGAACTTATAGTTATCAAATTGTTTGAAGACTTGATATTAGTTTCAGAAGATTGGCTAATAGGATTCTTCTCTTCATATAATAACTTTTAAAAAAAAATAGAATTCATTAAGGATGGATATAGAAAATCACATTTTGTCCCAACTGCTTGAGTTGTTAATCAGAAATCCAAGGGAGAGAAACATGCCATAAATTTTGATAGAAAATAATTACAAAGCAATTAAACTAAGGCAAGTTTCCCTACAGATAGCCATAACATATTTTATGATATCCAACCAAGAATCGGCTCATTTGTGCCACAGTAACTGCCCTTATACAGTGGAGGAGAAATAAAAAAAAATTATAGAAAATTTTGTTGGAAAATTAATTAATTAAACCAAATTATAGAAAAAATATGGAAATGTCCCTTCATTTTTAGATGTAAACTATTAACTGCCCTTCATACATTCTAATCCTATAATTATGCTGACAACTAATTCTTTACAGTGCAGAATATTAACATACTAGCTATTTATGCTAACAACTAATTTTATTCCTATAATTGCGTATACATTAAATTCATAATATTTCCAAAACAATGTTTGTTCCTTTTATACTCCCCCTCAAGTTGGAGGATGCAGATTCGAAATGCCTAACTTGGATAACACATTATGGGCGACTCATCTTAAATGACAATTATTAAGATTCAAATTTTGTTGCGAAAAATTAATTAAATCAAATTATAGAGAAAACATGGAAGCGTCCCTTCGTTTTCAGACATAAAGTTTGAACGCAGGCAATTTTCGTTGGTTGTTTGCTTTGCCATGACATAAACAAGAGTTAAGGTCATACTTTATCTCATATAGAAATTTATCTTCCAAGACCAATTATTACTCATGACCAATTGTATGTTGCTCTCTCTAGTGTCAAAAGTAAGAAAAGATTACAGCTTCTCATACTTGACGATCATGGCATAGTTGCCAATACTACAACATTGTGTAGTTCAACAATTTTATTATTTATTTAGTTTTATTTTATACTTTTTACTTACCATCGTTCCGTATGAAGGCACGAGTTATACACTAGTTTTTAAAATAGAAAAAGTTCTTAAAAAAATTCAAGAGACAATATGAAACTCTAAATTTATGTTACCTTCTTCTTCTTCTTCTTCTTTTGGAAATAATACGGAAAGCTAAGACAAATACAATAAAAGACCTATAATGGGGACATCCTTGGGAGACTAACTCCCCTCATATCATTTCGTAACAACTCTAAACATGAAGTCGGAGAAGTGTCGAGCACATTCAGCTGCCAATCTTGATGAGGTGCATGGGTTGCAAGCCAATCAGCGACAGAGTTGCCTTCCCTATATGTATGATTAAGTTGTATGTCCCAGTCTCTGTGAAACAAGCTACGAGTTCTCAAAGAGCAAAAAGAAGGATGGCTGTCCTCACACCCTTTCCTTATAAATTCCAATGCCACCTTTGAGTCACCTTCCACATAGACTTCCCTAAAACCTTTCTGCCAAGCCAATTCCATACCTGTCAGGAAGCCCCAAATTTCTGCTGAAGTAGACGTACTGCTGCCTAGGAATTTTGTAAAACCAGTTTCCTACAGCATCCCTAATTACACCACCACAAGCACTCCTCTGCCCACTATCTATGTTGGAACCGTCTACATTAAGTTTAACATAACCTTCAGGGGGACCTCCAATGAATAAAGCGCTCCTCCCTTCATGGCTCATGATGCTGGATCTTGATAAGAGTTTAATTAGATAACTGTATGTTATCACAAGTGTAAGCAATACGTCTAATGAAACCATGCTTTGAGGTGCAAGTTTGGTCAAAGATCACCTTATTTCGTGTTGAGGAATCCAAGTGTGAATGATTGAGTGAAAAAAAGTCTCACATTGGTTAAGAATGGACTAAGTGAGCACCATATAAGTGGAAGGACCCATGCACCTAATGCCTTAAGGTTTTGGGTTTGATTGTGGTGTTTCTAGCCCACTTAATGTTGCTGCTCACTTGGCCCATGGTTGGCGGTCTCTCCTCGCCATGAGCTCCCTGTGCACGACCCAACATTGGTATCAGAGCTAATGGTGGATTGGCATGTGGTGATCCGAGTATGTCTTGATGTGGGAAGTCAAGGTCTTGATGGATAGCCAAGCCTTGATGAGGAACCCCATGAATACTCGAAGAAAGAATGAGGGCCTTGGATTCACACTTGAGGGGGAGATGTTGAGGAATCCAAGTGTGAATGATTGAGTGAAAAAAAGTCCCACATTGGTTAAGAATGGACTAAGTGAGCACCATATAAGTGGAAGGACCCATGCACCTAATGCCTTAAGGTTTTGGGTTTGATTGTGGTGTTCTGAGCCCACTTAATGTTGCTGCTCACTTGGCCCATGGTTGGAGGTCTCTCTTCGCCATGAGCTCCCCCCGTGCACGGCCCAAGATTTCGTTCCCCCCACAAACTCCAAGCTATCACCCCAAAGTACAATGACCAAGATTTGTCTATCTGAATCGAACCTTGCAATCCTAGATTCCTTTGAACCCATTGATGGAGATCCATGGAGAAGAATTCATTTCAATGCTCATGAGGCGCCCAATGCTCCCATAAATCTCTAGAACAAGGGCAATCTCTAATGGCATGTAAGCTATCCTCATGATGATAGTGTGACATCTCAAGCAAGCTGCATTTGATGTCATGTGAAGTTGCATTCTACGAGCATTGGTTAATAGATATCTTCCATAAAGAAGCCAAAATAATTGTCTAATATGTTCACGGCTAGGCCAAGCCCAAATTCCATTCCAAATTCTCTCCTAATGAGATTGCGTTACTCCAATGAGTAAGTTGTACGCTGATTTCACTGAAAAAGCTCCATCTTGACTACCTGTCCAGATTACACGGTGCGAAGTAGAATCCCTCCATGAGGAAGCACATTACGAATCTTGTCCAACACTGGAGGAGGTAATACGTGTTGGAATAAAGGCCAGTCCCAATGACCATAATTGGTTACAAATTGTGACGCAGTCCAATGAAACATTATAGGGGGTATAGATTGGACTGCGAAAGAAGAAAGTTGAGAACACCCTGGAATCCACGAGTCTAGCCAAAAAGATGTTTGATCCCCAACACATTACAATAGCTTTCCATAAACCAGAATCATTAGCTGAAGCTGAGGTGCTTGGAATGAGCCTCTCCTCCACCTTATACTTGCAATGTAGGACCCAAAATGAGTCTCTCCTCCACCTTATACTTGCTATATAGGACCCGAACCCATAATGTGTTACTATCAGTCATGATTCGGTGTCCCAATTTCATGATAAAAGCCTTATTATTCTCTTTAATTCTGCGGATTCCAAGTCCCCCAAATTTCTCGGCAAACACGTCTTCTCCCAAGAAACCAGATGAGTTTTCCTTCGATCAGTAGTTGATCCCCAAATAAAATTCCTTGTTACACTCGATCGCACGTACTACTTGGAATAATGCAAGTTTGCATAGGATATTGGAGAACCGCAATGAGCATTGACCTGGCTAGCGTTGATCTTCTAGCCAAAGAAAGAGTACGCTGGTTCTAGCCATTCAGACGAGCTCGCATTCGATTCAGAATGTAGTCAAATGTATTCTTTGTAACTCGGCTATGACGAAGGGGAATCCCCAGGTATCTACCCAAATCATTAGTATGAGAGTAACCCGGCTCAAATTCTGCACTAAATCAACTAACAAAATTTTGTTCACAACATAAAACGGAAAAAATACTAATTACTATACCCCTTATTTTTCAGCACCGTTGAGAAGTAATGCACAACACAAAAAGTACTATAATAAATTTTACGTTATCCTATCCAGTATTTATGCATATTAAATAAGGGAAATGTTTTTCTTATGTTATTGGAGATATGTTATCTTATGTTAGTGAAATAAAATGATAAGATGGACGCACAAATAATTGAAAAGAGAAAAAAAGAGATGAGACCCACATTTGTTATGTGTGTGTAGAAATTTGGTTTATCTCATGTTGAATGAGATAAATACAACCCATTAAATAATAGCTATCACAAAACTTCTATTTATGTGCATTAATCATCAAATAGCTAATAATATAAAAAACTGTTCAATAGCTTGATCACTTGTATGGTTTTGTTTATATTATCCCTTATCAGCCACAATTCTCTCGGTCTTAATACTAGACTAGATAATTAGATTTTTCTTTTTTGGCTAGAATTTTTACAAAATGAGTATAAATAGTTTCCATCACTTTAACGTATTTAACAGTTATTTTTGAATTTTTTTTACTATTATCTGTGCAACGCATCTATCTCCTTCGGAAGCCCTGTGAAGATAATGAAGGTAGACGTCAGGGCTCATTGAGGTGGCAGATAGTACACTTGTGACGCTTCAGCGATTGAGGTTGATGATCGCTAGTTTCCCTTTGATGAAACTAGGGTTGTGCATGGGTCAGGTCAGGTCAGATTTTTGTCCGACTCGATCCAACTTGGTTTTTATAGGTTAGGTATTTTGACCAGACCCGCTTTAATTTGATCCAAATCAGGTTTGACTTGGTTTGGATTTTGTTGAACTAGTTCAGAACCGGGTCGGATCTGACCTGACTTGATTTTTGAAGTGGGTCTGACTTAATTTCTGAACTGGGTCACATCTGACCTAACCTGTTTTTGACTTGGTTTCCTCACAAAATTTCGTTGAAATTTCTACGTTGCAAAAGACGAAAAATTTCGTCAAAAATTATTTTTTCGTCTGAATACTTTTTGTCGAAAAGGGACAAAATTTTTTCTCTAATGAAAATTTTTACAAAAATAAATTTTCTATCGAAATTTACTTTCCGTCAACAGTTTAGACGAAAATGATTTGTTCCATCAAATGTTTTAAACGAAAAAAGAATTCTGCCAAAAATTTTGACGGAATGTTTTTCGTTCAAAATTTCGATGGGAATGTGTTGTGACGAAAATTTCGACGGAAATTGTTTCAAGAGAAATGTTTCATTCGAAACTTTCGACGAAATTTAGATTCTCTAAAGAATTTTGACAGAATATTTTTTCCGTCAAAATTTTTTATCAAAATATTTTTTGTTAAAAATTTGTATGAAATTTTTTTACAAAAATGTATTTCGTTGAAAATTTTGATGGAAATATTTTTTATTAAAAAACTTGATGAAAATATTTAGATGAAAATTTTCGATGGAAATGTGTTACGCTAAAAATTGCTACGAAATTTTTTTTTTGTCAAAAAGTTTAAGAAAAAATTTTTCGTCAAAAACTTTCGCCGAAATTTGAAATCTGTAAAGAATTTTGAAGAAATTTTTTTCCGTCAATTTTTTTTTATGGAAATGTGTTTCGTCGAAATTTTTGATGGAAATTGTTTTGAAGGAAATTTTTCATTCGAAACTTTCGACGAAATTTAAATTCTCTAAAGAATTTTGACAGAATATTTTTTCCATCAAATTTTTTTATCGAAATATTTTTGTCAAAAAATTTTACGAAATTTTTTTACAGAAATGTGTTTCGTAAAAAATTTTGATGGAAATATTTTTTATCAAAAAACTTGACGAAAATATTTGGTCGAAAATTTTCGATAGAAATATGTTTCGCTAAAAATTTCGACGAAATTTTTTTTGTCAAAAAGTTTAATAAATATTTTTCCGTCAACAACTTTCGCCGAAATTTGGAATCTGTAAAGAATTTTGATGAAATTTTTTTCCCTCAAAAAATTTCGATGGAAATGAGTTTCGTCGAAATTTTTGATAAATATATTTGCTTGTGAAATATTTTAACGAAAAATTTAGATTCCGTAAAAAAATTTGACAAAAAAAATATTCCTGTCAAATTTTTTTACAGAAATTTTTTTAGTCACAAATTTTGATGAAAATATTTTTTGTCAGAAATTTTTGCGAAAATTTTTTATGGAAATTTTTTTCGTAAAAAATTTTGACGTAATTGTTTTACGTTAAAACTTTTCTTTTAATGTAATTGTGATTTTTTATTTTTTTTTTCACATAATGAGTATGAATCAAGTTTTGGGACAATGAGTTAATATTAAAACAAGTCAGGTCTAAAACTGACCCAAATAAAAGTGGGTCATTATTTAAACCAGTTCGAGAAATATGGGTATTTATGAGTCAAGTCAAGATCGGATCAAGAGCTGGACAAGTGAACCAGTTTTTTTGCACACCCCTAGATGAAACTAAGTGGAGTCCGAATATCATGAATAATAACTCGGTCGTTTATAATAGATGATTTTTAATTTTAATATTTGCTAATCTTACGCCCTGGGGATATTAAGTCAATGAACACCAGCATCCAACAGCCCAATGAACAGGAACAAATGGTCCAGAAGTCTTAACCAACGTCAACTAGGGATTACACCAAAGCTTTTGTAAGTTACATTGGATTAGTTTATATTGTTTCATTGCTTATAACCATTAACCAAAATGCTCCAGAGGTAACTTTTGGGTGAAAAACTTAGTACAAAATAAGCTAACTCTTTGCACCTAGGTTACGCGGTTAATTTTTGGTTCACTCACGCATAGACCAAGTGAACAACAACCTTTGAGATCTTTTTTTCTGAATGGGTGGGAGGTGCCAGTAGATTATATATTTTCAAGACATAAGTTGATTCGTAACTTCGCTAAATTTGGTCGCTTATGATCCCGGCCTCTTATTCCTCACCCAGCCCCCTCCCTTCTTCAGCAATACACGAGATATACATAGATCTTGACAAACGGTTATAACTATATTTTTCCACAAAGACATCTCTGCATAGACATTTCGAAATGTTTAAAATAAAATATCTATAACAGGACCGAGTGATCCGTGTATGGGATGGGAAAATGGGAAAGAAAAAATGATGCAATTCCAAGGTTGTAAGACAAGTTGGTGTATGCAAATGAATGGTAAAGCAAAAAAAATAACGTCGTCTATCTTTCTCTCTTTCTTTCTTTTTAGTACATAACGTCGTCTATCTCTGGCTTATAATGAAATTTACAAATAAAGAATAAAGTAAATAAAAATAAAAGAAAGGATAACAGAGCGGGAGAGAAAAAAGGAAAGAGGGAGGGGGGGGGGGGGGGGGGGCGGTGTTATCTGCATCATATACGAGCAACGTAGGAATTTGCCTGTGTAACATATCTAACCCACCGATATGGCTCATGCGTTCCAGATTTCTTTCCTATCTGCAAATATTTTACCTGCACTTGGAAAATGTTAAATGTATTCAGCATTTGGCAAGTTCAATTGAATCTTTCTTTATTTGCTAGACTTTGGTTATGCAATGCTCAATATGTAGATGGCAAAGTTTTTTTCATGTTCTGCTTTAGCAAATGCCTTTTGGCACCCATAAATTTGATTTCTCAAATAATTTAAAGAAATATCGAACATTTGACATTAGCAGAATTCCTAATTTAACTGGTCCAAAACTTGGAATGGTATGTTTCTCCAGCTTGATTTAGAAACAGAAAAAACGAGGTTGCATAAAAGTAGGGGTAGTACAGCTGGCAGTCCATAAAAATGAAATGACATTCACATTGATTATTTAATTATCATCTATTTAAATCCCACCCCCACTTTCCCAGGCAAAAAAATAAAATCCCTCTACCAAACGTTAAATACAATGGCAAGACTGACAAGACTACCAGCATAACCAAGACTACCAAACGTTAAAATCCCACCCCCATATTCAGGGATGACTGACAAGACTACCAGCATAACCAAGTTTGAAACAAGACTGCTCAAACGCGGAAAATACAAACCACATGATAAAATAGAGAACAAGAAATACAATGGCACATCTAATATGAGCTAATGTTAAATACAAACAGTTTTAAGGAGATCTCGGAATGAACATAATCAAATCAATCTTGTAGGGGTAGCAAAAGTTTGATAGGACACCTTTGATAGAGGAAAGATTTTTGGTCAAATCAAAACTAGAAAAGAAAGTCAGCAAGTAGTCATGATCAGTTTACCTGAAGCCGGGATGCATTATACATTGGTATAGTAAATGTCATGCTTACAGGTCCAGATTCTTTAGTTATAATACCTGTTAAGAAATAAATTTGCACAAATATGATATATTAAGCATTCAACCAAAGAAAAAACAAACTATCCATCCTGTGCATGCACTAGCTATAAGGATAAATACCGTGTGATTCCTGAGAAAAGGTTAGCTTCGCACGTAAAGTATGCTCAGATCCCCCAATAATCTGTTTCGTTGCACTTATCAGTGACCTTTTTCTCCAGAAAAATAATAATGACCAGAGGACACCTTATGACAGTAATGACACCCAAAAAAAAAGGCTTGAGAAATGATAACAAATAATACCTTCTTTAAATTCCATTCTAGCCTCTTATTTGCTTCCTTAAAATCACTTGTTTGTCCAACAGCTCCAGGTTCCAGCTCAAAACTAACTCTGGACAATTCCATATAACAACTTGCATCAGCAACTATATACCAGCCATCATTAATAACTTGTATGCATATTTTCATATATAAGGAATGTCATTTTCCTAGGTTCCCGTATTGGAATTTATCCATAGGACAAATGAGCAAGAAGCGTGATATGCTAACCTTTACAGTAAAGTTATAGAAAGTGCTCCACAAACTACCTGATGACATTCTTTTGACATTTATTCATTGCTTTGTTAGATTCTACCATATGCAACGCAAAGCGTTAGATATGAAACTATTCATGAGATTTCACTTAATAGTTTAAACTTTAAGGAGAGTTAGTCCTTGATATGGTATCAGAGTCTCAATGATTAAGTGGTTAAGAGTTCGATCCTTGCTATCTCGATTCTTCAAATAAAAGTTGACCTTTAGCTTAAGGTAAAGCGGGTTGTGCAAAGTGAACTTTAAGCTCAAAGAGATCTTGCGTGAGTGGGTATATTATATATAAAAACTATTTATGGACCTTCACTATTACAGCTTAAACTTAAGAGTTGGTCTTTTGACAGTTGACACAATTGAAGTCTCAAATTCTTTCAATATTGACATAAAGGTCCATTGAAATCTTTTTTCGAATCACACTGTCTACACATGTTCAGACTTTATATAATTAAATGGTGTGAAATACATCACTGTGCCAATGATCACAAACAAGTGATTTAACAAATGATTCGATAATATCTCAAGAGTCTAGTCATACACATTTATTGACAGTTAAAAGTCTCTGTTCAAATTTCTTTCAGCATAAGCATTGGTGAAATACAACCATGTTGCCCTAAGGGGCACCTGTTAAAATTTATTTTTAAATAATTAGACTATATAATTAGTTCCCCCTAAATATTGTTTTCTTAAAATCAATCAACAATCCCTTCCAGAGTTCTAAACCTAGCTCTACTCCTATGCAAAACCTATTAGGTGTACTTTAGTAAGACAAAACCAAGGCCAAGATTTCAAAGACTTCAATTTTTGGATGCATGAACAAGTTCTGTCAAAGATCCAATTAATAGAAAATCCATGTCAAAGATACTTTCGGTCATTTATTGAATGATGTAGCGAAGTATAGAATAACACCTGGTGGTATATTTTGGTAGTGGCATCTGCACTTTGATAGTGTTTGCTGTTACACTTGAGGCAAACTCAGCACTTACTTTAATGATTACTTCTGCCTGCAATATCAATTTCATTAGTGTTAGTGAGTCCAAGGAAAGACAAATGACTATAAGATTTGATATAGAACGGCTTAAATTGACAATACACTAAAATATTTAACAATGGAAAATTGTATCTTCATAATTTTTTTTGTTACAATGAAAGGGATATGGGTATAGGGATCTCTGCATAAGAGAGAGAGAGAGAGAGAGAAAATTTTGATACAACATCTTCATAACTTGACACATTATTCAATTTGATACATTCTAACACATCTTCGTAATCTGACACATTATTCCAATTTGATATATTCTAAAACATCTTAGTACTTTGACACACTATTCCAATTTTGAGACGAATGTTACAATGGTGCAAAAAGAATTTTTAAAAGGGACATATAGAATTATGACAATATTATTCCTCAACTACCATTGTATTGTTCAAGAAAACACAACTGCATCTTAAAGGGTTGTTAACCAAAAGATAAAGCATATGAAGAAAAATAAAATAAATAATGAAAAGTAGGCATCACCTTATGCAACCCTGCTTCTTCAATCAAAGCATTAATACGAAAAGGAGGCCTAAATTCCTGGGTCATACGGTAGTTCATGACCGGAAATTCACCATCTGGTGGTATCTGAAAATTGGCAGCATGAGACAACCATCAAATCGAAGAATCAAAAGGAAGCAAGCCAACAAAGTACTTCTATATTCTGAAAATTATATTATCTTCAATACTATTTCGTACTCACCAGGGATAGAGTTCTATCCATATCAAAACTATCAAGACGAACAGATTCATGGAAATTACAGTCATCTAATATCACAACTCCTGAGCCAGATGAACTCTTATAACCTGCTTCAGAAACATTTCAAAATAAGTTACCAAAATAATTACAAATTTTGGAAGACCACATGAAACAATTGTTTATATTTGAATCAGTGAGAAATCTATGGTAACAGATACAAAAGCAATAATAATGAACAGTTGAAGAAATTAACATAATGCCCCCTAAGTTAAGTCAGAGACAGGTCCACTGCAAAAGCACCAACAAACACGCAAAATTGGTGATCATCATATCAAATGAAATATTAGTTAACCAAAATCCATGAGATAAAAATATGGCTTCCACAGCCCAAAATCTAGAAGAATGAAATCCTAAGCATGAATGTTCAATTGTGAAGGAGGAGAGAACCAGAAATGAAAAACCACCAAAATTGAAAAAAGATACCGTAAACTGGTCCCTGGCCTCTTCCTATGGCAAGGTCTTCATTAAGAGCTACTCGAATTTCAGGATTGCCAGTAAGATAGCTCTTCATTTGTATGGTGCCATCAATCTCGGAAGTCAGTATATATCCCTGATCAAAACACATTAAGAATACTAAGAATGATAAACAGAACATATAACAAGTAAACCATTGAAAATACAACCAATAATAACAAAGCCTTATCACACTAGGTAACACAAATCAACAACAACAAAAGCCTTTTCCTACTAGATTGAGTCAGCTACATACATTAAACAATGCCATTTTGTCAAAAACCAAGTTTTTAGAAAGGCCTTTAGATCTAGGTCTTCTTTAATGCCTTTTTTCTTTGGCCTTCCTCTGTCCCTATTTATTGGGTTATCCTCCATCTAATCAATTCTTCTTACTAGGGCTTCTCTTGGTCTTCTCCTCATGTGGCCAAACCAGAATCTTTAGGCATGATTCTGTCATACATTCCTCAACAGGTGCTACTTTTACTTTCTTTATGACACATTCATTCTTGACATCATCTTATCTTGTATATCCACTCATCCACCACAAACATTTTCATTTTGCAACACTTAGTTTTATTATCTTGTGTGAACTTTACCACCTTACGTTCTGTACCATAAAGTATCGCTGGTCTACTATAATGCATCATAAAAAAATTCATCCAAAATTGACTCATTATGTTTCATTAAAGGAGTTAAGCCTTTCCATTCTGCGTTTAAGAAGTGAAAAGCCAGTAAATGGATTTTTAATTGAAGTTGATGGTTCTTTACTTAGATTAAATAACTTTCAAGTACTCATGAATCAAGACTCGAATCTGATCTCTGATATCCAGGCCCTAAATTCATAATTTTTTTGGTCAGTTAACATCCTGAAAACCATAAACAAATCTTCTTTACTTAATGATACAGGACAAATGAATAAATAATGGAAAATATTATGAAATTTAGAGTCATATAAGATGTATCATGTATGAACTCACACTAGAGCTAAAAGTGATGCTGATTTTCTCAATTATATCTACAAAGATTTCCTCCCTCCTTCTACCCCCGGGCTCTGTGGCAACAACAGATTTTGTGACAGCTATCCCTGGCATTCTCTTTGTCCCTTGCTGCATGCAACCAAAATTAAGAATTAATAATATCAAATGTGCAAGTGATAATTACACAACTAATAATTGCCTGATGTAAAACATATTAAACATCATACCGCAAAAATTGCAGCAGGTCCAAGAGGTGACAGATGTGCAGCATCAATTACAATTGGTTCATTGAAAACATAGGACTTCAACAATTCAGTTGATGTTGTTTGCACATAACCAAAATCCTGGCTCAAATAATGTCATCAAGTCCCTCATATATAAGATTCTTGGAAACATAACTGATTGACTATAAATCTCAGGTTAAAGCAGGAGTAAAACATAAAAAGAATAATTTGCGAATAGAAATTTTCCATTCTTTAAAAAGAAAAAAGAAAAAACCAGATACAGCATCTATCAGAAATTTAGAGTGGTTTGTACTTTCTTTTGTACTCCACCATATCTATAGGACGCTACAATTACTAACTTTCCAAAGAATTACTTCTTATTGATAGCAAGACTCAATAGTGAAGAAAATGAGCCTCAAGTGTGAAGATTAGATACCCAAAAAAGAAGAAGGGGGAAACAGCCAGGATAAAGTGATGATTAAATTCAATGAGGAAGTATTACAGGTGAGAAACATAATACATAAATTAGGTTTTAAAGAAGTAAAGAACCAAATGGAGTATGAGAGGAAAGCTCACAATAACTTCATCAAGTAACTCGTACACAAGCACAAAGTTTTTTCTCAAAGAGTCTTCATTGAGAATCCCAAGGTAATCTTTAATAACACGAGCAATTCTTTGTAAAAGCTCCAAGACAAAGGAAGGTGATGTATTAACCCTTGTAGTTGCAACGAACAATAAGCCAACAACTTTCACATGAAAGTAATTTACACCATCCACATTCTGTCAACAAACAAACAACATAACACAAAAGAAATCATCATATTCTTCGAGAAGAGATGCAAATGACATAACATGAACAGACATTCAAAGCTTCAATAAAAATCATTTTATAAGATCTAAACACACATTTTTTATTTTCAGGATATTTTATATTTGACATATTACTACCAAAATCATAAGCAGATGGAAATAACAAGTACCAATAATGGAGAATTGATCTAAAAATTCTGCGTAAGTTCAGTAAATTGAAGGTGGGACATAGCAATAATTAGCATCAATGGTCATTCATTTACCAAGTAACAACAGACATGATCTCTCTTCTCCCTCCTTTTTACATTGGCATTCTTAAAATTTCAACCTTTTCAATTGTATCATGCAAAGCAAAGTTGTGGGACTGTGGATATTCTAAGGTGGTTGATGTCCCAATGAAAATAACAACATTATTTGATAGAGAGAAAACTAATCCAGGGAAAACAAGAATATGCAATTATTAGTTGTGTTACATACTCATTTCAAGGCTAAAGCACATTAAAATATACTCTGCCTGATTCAGAAAGATAATACCTACAAAGACAGGTGGTGCCTCTGCCGACTCCCCATCTTCCCAAAACTTTACTTTGCGAAAAAATATCTCTGCACTTCCCTTCTGCACCTCACCACGGTCTGCAATCAAGACAAATGAGTAGCAATAGGCACTGAGAGTTTGACAGTTAAAGTTCCAAGCATTAGGATAGGTTAAAAATATTAGTTAATATAAGGACTCCCGTACAATTACGGATTTCTAGTGATAATGTTGTTCACTCTACTCCATTCAATCTTCTCAAAAACACTTCCGATTTAGAAGAAGCCATATGTTAGCATTCCATTCAGCAGCATAACTTAATATTTTAAGGTTCAATTAGCTTGACCTACGAAATCTGAAATTACAAGCAGCTAAACAAAATTGGTAAAACACCGTGAGGAAACTGAAAAAAGAGACGAGGTAAAACCAGAAGCACCAACAAGATTTTGAACTTTGGTTAAAGAAACTCCATTGGCAGCAATAGTGCAATGCTCCCAAATTTTCAGAAACTTACAGTAAATTTAATGAGCATATAAAAAAACATTTTCAGAGTGTGTTATAGGCCAGCATCCAATACAGATCTCACCAATTATCAGTCCAAATCGTAGTCTTCTCTTGAAATCCATATCCACAAACAGGTTCCAAATTTTAAGTTTTAACTAATATAGATGTATTCCAATGTGCTTAAGCTCGTGCAACAAAATTTAAAGGTGTATATATCTCATCAACATATCAGTACTCATACAATAAAAAGAAATTAGCAACACGAAATTCACGTTTCTTAATTTTCCCAGGGAATTAATTAGTAATTAGCACGCGATTAAGATGTGATTCAAGTAAGATCTGGAACCGTAAACTTGAATTACTGAACATTGAGTTAGCGATATTCTCGCTGAACAGAAAGCTAAACTAAAACACTCTAGCTGAAGATTAATCCATCGAAAAATTAGATCAAACATATAGCATCAGATCCAAACGCAGAGGAAACAAAAGTCGCAATAGAAAAGTATGGTTAAGAGAGAGAGAGAGAGAGAGAGAGAGAGAGCTCACAGTCTCGGAAAACGATGTTATCGCCACGCTGTGATAGGACGAAGAACTGCGAGATCATGGTTCCGCTCGATGCACGCACCTCCTGCAGCTGCTTCCTTTGTTATGGCTACTTTCTAAGAACTGAACAATCTTCGTTGCAATTAACGACTGAATATATATATTTGTAATATTTGAATTCGTTCAATACTATTGGACTTTTTTTTGTGCATCATAATTATTTTTTTGGTACAAATAATTGTAATTATATTATAATTTTATGCGTATATCTATAATTATTTTGTTCTATTAATCATATTGTTCATCGGTAAAAAATATTTTTGAAAAAAATTGTTGTCAAAGAATTTTCTCCCTAAACTTAGTTAAGTTTTCTAAGTTGTACAGAAATGGAAATTTATATTTTTTGGTGAGGATATTTGGGAATGTCAATGATGGGACAGCACGGTTGAATGGAATTATTGTTTTCTTGAAAATTATAACAATAAGAAGACACAAATTATTTCTAAAATTTGTATAATTCTATCAATTTAAGCCTTTTTCATTGAGAATTTTATTTTGATGTAAATTTCTTTATGTTATCATTTTATCGAATTACTTATTTACAAATTATTAAAAAAATATTATACAATTACTATAATAAAATTTTAACTTTTAAATAATGTGTCTTAGAATATTAAATGTTTGGCTAACTATACATTAAATTTACATTCTTTTATTAATGTAGGTGGACAATTATCGCTACAAAGTATTAACAGTTTAGATTGCATAGATAAAGTAGAGATAATGAGCGAAAGTATTGTTATGAAAACCAAATTGGAATACTCGATTCGATCGTGGATCAGTTAGGTATTTGGTCTACATAATAAAAAAATATCAAATGATCAAAGAATTGGTCTAACACTGGTTTTAGCTGATTTTTTTTTTTTAATTCAACCAAAAAACATTTGACTATTACAATCATGACAAAGTTGACACGGTATTCAGCATAATTCATTCCTTTAATTCATTTACAGGCAGAGACTAGCATTTAACATAAGTTTTATTGATTGATACGCCACCAATTGACTTCAGCCCCATGAATGGCAGGTGTCAAGCCTGCTGGTGAAGCAGCAGAATCAGCACCAGAATTCTTGTTCTTTGAGAGCATAAGTGCCTCCACCTTCTTTAATACTGCATTCTTTAAAATCAAGTGTCCATTTCTCAAACGAGCAATTGGAAAAATTATAGTATCCTCCATGAAGAGAAAGCAACTCTCTTCTCACTCTATCTTCTATCCAAGGATAACTGAGCAAGTTCAATAATGATTGGTTAACAGATTCCTGTAGCAAATTAAATGAACATCACTTTAATTGCCTTCCAAAATGATAAGACTACCAAGAATTTACCTGTGAGGGGCACATAACTATTTTAAGTACATTTGATTACGTTTTAACAGTATTATCAGTGGATTGAAGTCTTCCTAAGAGTTCTTAATGGCAGGTTGACATAATTTTGCAGAGTATAAAGAAATATGATGGATACCTTCTCACAGAATTTGCATTGCTGACTAAAGCAAAGATGAGCTGTGGTAGCTTTTGTGCTCAATTTGGCAACTTTCCCATTAGCAACCCACTTGTTAATGAAGTTTCTGAAGGATGAATGAGTTCTAATGAGAACTAGAGCAATAACAACAATTTTATTGGTGAAATACTATACTTTGAGCTGCAGTAGTTTGCACTACATACCTTGATTCTACATCTTCCTGCATGCTCATCAGAGTTTCAATTCCAGCACAGCGGCTATGACCAATGATTAATATGTTCTCAACCTAAAAATTTCAGCAACCATTTTAATTATGCAGTTGTATAGGGCATAACCTACTACAGCATACACACTCAAACACAAGACAAAAACAGCAAAGTTATTTTTGTAGTCCCTAGCAGCTTCTCTATTTTCCTGGTTCTTCCTACCACCCTTGTCATAACAAAGAAATTTGCAGTACCATCTCCTCAATAAAATTCTCATGAATAAGCGCGTACCTGAAGAATAGTTACCGCAAACTCAAGAGCAGCATTACACTCTGATGGTCCATTCTGCTCTCCAACAGAAGAAAAAAATGATGAGAGGAATAACAATTAAATATAGTTTGAATGTCCCGTTAATTGAATAGGCAAAAATAATCAGAAGCAATTATGCAAATACCTTCATCACTGGTACAAGATTGGCAATGTTACGTATCATAAAGGCCTCACCAGGTTGGAATCCTAATATGTTAGAGGGGCATACCCTAGAGTCTGCACAAGCAATTACCATAAACTGTACTTGGATTTATCAGTCAAGACCAATGGAGCAGTACAACATACAGGAACCCAAGAAATTGAGCTAAAAGGTAATGCTGTGGAGAGTATTCATGAAAAAAGAAGGAATAGTTCAGTAACAAAAAAATTAAATGGACTTTGTAAATCTGTTTGTTATCACCTTCGGAGATTGAGCTTCAGCAAGAGCTTGAAAATGCTCCAACTCTTTTCTGTCTAAAAGAAATATAGCTTATAAGATACTAGGCTAGCAACAAGTGACACATTTTTGCAAAGCTGAAACAGGAAAAAATGTGCGACCCAACTCTTACATATATTTTTGTTTCTTGAAACCCAGAAACCTCTTTTTCATCAAACCAAATAAATTCTGGTCACCATCAGTTTCAGTCATATTCCCTATATCAAGACCTTCATTTTCTCCACCGAGTCTGAGACAATTATTTGGAACCTCTGGTTGTTTTTCCCTACGGTTGATGAAAACAAATGGCATAATTGTAATCAAACGTTGCTTTTAAATCCAAATTCACAATTTGGCACAGACTGGTCAAAGAAAAGTGTAAACAATCATAGTTTAATTATCAGTATATTAAGAGAAAGCAACGTTTGATTTAAAAGCAATCTAAACGTTTTTTTTTTTTTTTTTTTTCTGGTACATAAATTCCCTGTTTTATGGACTGAAAAGAACGAAGATAATCTTTGCAAGCTTTTATATGGTATGGCATCAATCTAAATCAGCATGGAATTTATGTCCACGTCACAAAGAAACAACTGAGGTAAAAATGACCGATTCATCATCAATCAGAAAGACATAGTCTTGTTATGCATGAAACTTTTCTAGTGAAAAGCAAATTTATAGGGGTATTTATCTTCAAGCAAAGAATTCAAATTATATAGTTTTTTGTACAACGAATTTGTTCCAAGTGAAGAGCCATACAAGAGGCAAAATTTCCAACCAACATACCGAAGATGAAAATTATCCGACCACAAAATTTATTGTAGTTAACTTAAGTAATAGCAGGAAAGAAGAACAAGCCTTTCCACAAGAAGTAGCAGCCCACAAAGAGAAACCCAGTAGTTTGAACAAAATTTACGGATAAAATTAAGTCCTCACCAACTCCAACTTACTTGAATGAAGGCAACGATGCTGCTACACGGGAACCATCCGTTTTTACCCGATTCATCTAAAAACCCAACAAGAAGAGAGGAAAGGAAACAAATCAATATCAGAACCAAACATTAAAATAAACATCAAAGAAAAATTTATGGAGAAAACTATGTTTGATTAACAGCTTATAGCATGAAAGGGAATTAGCCACTTGCTTAGAAGCTTGACATAGGAAAACGATGGAGAAACTCACAAATTTTGGCCAAGGCCTTGTTCTGTAGGAAACCACATAGGAGAAGGTTGGACCAGAAAAGGGTAAGCACCAGCATGAATCCCCATGGATGTATGAACCCACTAAAGATGCCTTTGTTCGGAGAATTGAACTCATTCTGGACCCTGTAATGCGTTAGCAAGAAATTTAATTACATTTATTAATTTAATTATATCACCAAAAAAAGAAAAAGAAAAGGAAAAAGACAACAACAACACTTCCTTCATAATTTGAAAATTGCTAGTTATAGCAATACTACTGTGGTACTTACGAATTGGCCACACCATATCTTCCTTTCTGTAAACAACTGCTGACTTCAAAACACAAACTACCTTTGCATCACATTGCATGCCATATTTATCCTTAAAGATAATTTATCCTTGTCTTTATTAATTATTAAAGTAATGTACATGTGTATATTTATTGTTTATGTAGTGGGATGACAGGATTCTCGGGGCTGATCATTGCAAAAAGACAAAGCATTGGAAGGATGACGTATAAGACACTCAATTATACAGACTTATCCGGTTATTACACGTAAGATGTCGTTATCCCATTTTGTGGGACTTCATTGCAGCCTAACATCAACGATATATCTATTATTGACTTAAATCGTCGATGTTGCAGGTGGCAATGCTATCTGCTCCTTTTGTTAATGCCATTCTTTAATTAATAAGGCTGCTAACTAACCATGAAACACTACTTCAAATACCTCAATTAATTATTTAGAGGAAAAAATGTTTATCCTTTTAAATGACATAATTTATATATTTTTACTCTCACAAAAAGTAAAATGACACAACTTTTTCTTCTCTTTTATCTATCTTTTTTTCTCTCTTAAAATAACACACATTTTTTGCTTATTTAAATTATAGAATTTTAGTTCAATGATTAGCCCATGTTCCCATTGGAAAGAGTGTTTTTTTATTTTATCTTTCCCGCACAAGATGTGACTTTCTTTATCCAAAATGAAATACTTTGCTGTCATTATGTAAAGAATCACTTCAATTCAAAATTTTAAGATGTTAAGTGAGGGCTTTTTTAATTATTTATATAATTCTTTAACACACCTCCTCATGCAAAAGCCCTTTAGGCTTAAAGCGTGGATATTACACAAGTCCAATTTTTGATTTACCTTTTGTGCATTTTTTTTATTTAATTCCACAAGTGGGAACGACGAGGATCGAACTCATGATCTTATGATCACTGAAGTTCTGATACCATGTAAACCCAAAACCTTAAGTATTAGGTAAGGGACTTTGTAATAATTTATATAATTCCCTAACGCATTAAAACTTCGAAGGTTTTATTTATATGAGAAGCATTGTTTAAGGTGTACAAAGTTTCCTAAAACACTACTTGCTTAAGTGTTCGATCTATTCAGCTAACAAAATTTGGCACAAAAAATCAGTGAAAAACTGGACAAATCAGTCTAAAACTAAAAAAACCTGAGGAAAATGGTGTTGAATAAGTTCTTTGAAAAATTTTAATTCAACTAAAATTTTTTCTGAGTCAAATATAGATCAATACCAAGTTATGAGGCCCACTTATAAGAAAGATAAGAGATTGACTACTCCCCTCTTACTTTTTATACACGTTGTTAGCTTGGCTCTTTTTAGTTTTTGCATGCTTATATGTTTAAATATTGCAGTATTCAATGTGAGAGTCTAATGCGCTATGCAACATATTGTTGGATGATTATCATTTAGTCTTTTAGTATTTCTTTTTTGTAAGATTTCATTAGTTCATACTAAATTAAAATTTTACTTAACTTAATTTTTATGATTTTATAGTAACTTATTACTTAATATATAATTAAAAATAATATCTAATCATCACGGATTTGGCGATGGTTAAACCATGATTAAATCAGTTAACCATGAACCATTTTTTTGTTGATTCAATAATCGGCTGAATTTTCACCAAAAAAAATAAAAATAAAAATAATAATCGGTTGAATTTTAAAAGCGTTGATCTTGCTTCACTTCTACATATTCATATAATAATTGCCAAGAAGTTTTAGAGTTAGTACAAGAAAAATTAACAAGCCATACGCTGCGAACATTATTAGCAAGCTAGTATCGACTGAAGAAACATCTACTGACCTACAGCTAAAGATGGGGTTCTCCATGTCGCCATGTTTTCTGATCCAAAACCCTAACTACTGCATATTTCTTGCAACTAAAAAAAAAAAAAAAAACTTAATTATGTGTTTCGTGTTAGAATTAGTCGACATTCCTCGACACGAAGGCACAGTCAACCTCACTAGTAGGCGAATCATAACTGTCCCGAGCCCGTTTCTGGCCCAAAACCACTGGGCCCATCCCAGAGCCCACCAAAGCCCGATTATCTATGACAGCCTTCAAAGCCCGTTCCAGCGCTCCAACTTCTTCTTCCTTTCTTGCATTACCACCACCACCATCAGGCCACTGTATCACCACAACACTCTTGGTTCGGCCCCCAACCGTCATCATCTCCGCGCGAACCGCCTTGGCCCGAACCGACCGGATTGCCTGAGTTAGGTCCCGGTTCAGACCGGGCCGGTCCTCGCAGCACACCGTCGCTTTCATCCGCCTCGGTTCCCCATCATCACCGTCGCAATAGCTCAGCGTCGCCTCATCAGACTCCCCGGGAAACGGCCAAGGCTCGGCATCCGCCACAGAACGAACCGAATCGCTTTCTCTCCCGCCGCCGCCGCCGCCGCCGCTGCTGCAGGATGACGACGAATCTCCCTCGTGACATCGCGCCACGTCATCGGCCTGAATCCTCAGCCGTTTCACGTGTTGAACCACTTCCGCCAGCAACGACGCCTTATCCGACTGCAAAACCGCACAAACTTTGGAATTTACCACTGTGCCCTCGAATCATGCACCGGAAACAAATAATGAGAATTGAGAAATATTAACGAGTTTTTGTTTACCTTAGCGGAATTAGGGAGAAGAGAGCGTAGAGTGGAGAGGTGGGCGTTGATTCGCTGCCTGCGTCTCCTCTCAGCTTCCCTATGACTCTTGCATGCTTCCGTTGATTTCCTCTCCGTCTTTGATCTTCCACCGTCCAATTCCGTTGCCTTGATCAACGAGCTCTCGTGATCCAGCCAGCTCTCGAACCCATAGAATCTCCGAAAAGGAAGCATCTTCCTTCTTCTTGTTTCTTCTTTTGTGAAGAGAAGATTGGTTAGGACGTTGTAAAGAGGAGAACGACTGATATGTATGTAAATGTAATATAATATGTAATGTAGTGAGACTATATGGTTTAGTGTCCGAATATGTACGGAGCTTTCTAGGTAGAAAGTACGTATATGGGAGCCACATAAAATTAAAATTAAAATAAAGTAAGAAAAAAGAAGCGAAGTATTGTGGTATGCGGAGAAGGTAAGCAAGAGTATTAAAGAATGATGAAGCAAACACTGAACTGTTGTGGAAGAATGAGATCCAACAAATACGATGAGAATGGTACCCTTTTTTTTTTTGGAGATGGAGAGCGTTGCCCTAGATGGAAGAAGGAATAGGAAGGGACCTCTGAGAGACCAGGGAATAAATTAGTGCCTGTACATGTGTCTACAGATGGGGACAGAGAGTTGGTCAGAAATGACTTACATCTTTTATTTTTTATTTTTTTCTTGACTTGAAGACAATGAACCATCAAAAGTTGTAGCCTTTTCAATCTGTCTTAACTTTTTGGAATTAATTTGACTGTAGTTTTGAGGCTAGGTGGTTAATTTTAGATATATGGTAGGGGAAAAAATGCTCCATTTAGTAATGACTTGTAATTAAGAAACATTAATTTGATAATCGTGATCTCTGAGGATTTTATAGAAAAGGAATAAAAGAGGTGAGAAGGCCTAACGGATAAGGATAAGGAAATGGGGTGTGAGTGTTAATGGGATAGTGAGTTGTGATCAGTGCTCATTTGTTGTTGGTGATATATGGAGGACAGATAATTATTGTGGTGTTTGGTACAAAAAGGGAAGAAGGGGATGAGCATCATGCAATCATTTTCAAAGGGCTAAAGAACTGTTACTTAATAGACTTATTCCTGAGGCCGGCGCCGACAGCTTTGTTGATGGAATCAAAACGAGACAGGTAGTGAGTGATATGCTGACCCGACAACTTCTTTTGGTTCTCGGATCAGTTGCTCTATATAGAGTATATACACTATCGTCTCCTCTGAGTATCGCTTTCACACGAAACCCCTTTTGTTCCAATGGTCTATTTCCATATCCCAATCCCGTGGACATCCTCCAAAACCAAAAGCATTTTACAATATAATATGAACTCGGCGCGCAGCAAGTCCTGACCTTGGTCTGGCCAAGAAAACTGCTTCTATAATTTGCTTGTTACTCTTTACTTTTCTTGAGTGGGGTAAAAAGCATAAATGCATGGTTTTATATTCATACATGCATGGATATATGTATTACATCTGCATGCATGTTTTTCGATGGTAAACATTCGGGGTACTGCTCAAAAGCTAGTAACTTTTTTCCCCCCCCCTATTTGTGACTGGGCATAAGTTATATATATATAGTAACTTAGTATAATTGTAAACAAGTTCATTATATGTTAATTATCTTACGTCACCTACCTCTATGTATGTATCTTTTGTTTTAAAAAAAAAAAAACTGTTTTATTGATCTAACAATTTTTAAATTTTAAACCAAGGGTTTAAACTACAATGGGTCTATGATGAGTAAGCTATTGGCCATCCTAAAAATGTAGATACATTAAGTTTTGCAAGCAGTTAATATTTGATATCCATATGCATTTTCGTAGAATTGTATCATATTCGCACATACTGCAATTTGGGAGCTTTTATATTGAAATATTCACTTTGCATTTTATATATCGATCGTAAATAACTCACATCATTCTTCTGATCTCACCCCTTATTATATATAAAAACAGTCTTAAATAACTCACTCTCTTTTCTCCTATACAAGAGCTCACTAAGGATAATGCATATAAATATTCTTATTAAATTTCTGCCGACTTATCTTAATTAGGTGAGAATTGATAATCTCATAATAGATAAAGTTGGATACAAATATACAATTGGACATTGGTTATGCGCTGTCATTTTCTTTCTTCCCCACCGATTGGTTTACCACATTCCTTCTAGAGTTTCACTTTGGGTTACTATTTGATATAAATAAATCTGAAAAATGTGCATGTGAATGTGTCGGGTGGACCCCATCAAAGGTAGCAATGAAGAAGGAAAAATCAACATCCCGTGTCAGTGCTCCAGAAGCAAGAGCAGAAGAGACTTCAGACGGTATCACCCAACCCGCAGGGGGCACAAGGCAGATAGCCAGATACAGCTGAACTGCTCAGCTCAACGTACTGTTGCTTAGTTAGCATTAATTAATATTATATAATTAGAAATAACAAATTATATTTATATTTTTTCATGTTAATTTTTTTTTAATATCATTACATTATAATCTCAATTAATAATAGGATGAGAGAGAAAATATGAAATTCAATTAAAAATGTGAATTGGAGAGAAATAGGTGAAATAGGAATAAAAAAAGTAGACATAATATCTATCTGAAACTAATTAACCCAATTTACGTATTTATTTTTTGTGTTTTTTTTTTTTTCCTCAAATAATCGAGTTGGATTCATACTATGATTTTGACATGTCCATAATGCAATGAGCATGTCTCCCAGGCTCGCAATTCGATTCAATCTGCCCCGAATTAAATCAACCCCACTTTGCACTGCTCATTCGACTTTCAGGGGAGCCCCCATCTCCTTTGCCTTTGCATTAATAAATAAAAAGGCAAGGAGAGAGTTTACAAAAAAAAAAGAAGGGGCAATGAGAGAAGCCAAAGAGAATAACTTTATTGTTATGTTGAGTGTATTTTTCATTCACAATGTGATATTTATTTTAATTTTGTCAAATTATTGATGAATAATTTATTTTAAAATCAAGTGAAAATATAATTTAATAAAAAGTAAGACACATGTTATGTTATAAATAAAAAATATATCGAAAATTTAATGCATATATAACACTAAACAACTTTTCGAAAGTCAACGATGTTAAAACTTAGGCCCTAGGGGGTGTGCGAATGTAGATGTACTAGGGTCTGGGAGGAGAGAATTTATCGTGCTCTAGGACTATTATTTTTTAGGTTGTCTTTTAGTGTAAATGGAAGAGCAAAATTAGAAAAGAAGAAAAATAACAAGGGTAAAAAGGAAAAGAAAAAATGAGTGTTGTGAGAGGGAGCACTAAATTATTAGGTGGTCCTGGCATATTAAATATTTTCGTTTGGGAGAGAAAAGTTCTTCCATAATATTGATGACTTCTTTGCGCAGACATATATATATTATTTTTTAGTTTGCATCTCATCAAACCTTATTGTACGAGTTAATCAATCGGTGTGATTCTTGTAATGGATTAGATATGCTATTGATCTGGTATCAATTGTGGAAAAATTACTTTCAAAGTTGAACTTGCTGGGATTCAAACTCAAATCGCATGAGGATGGCAAATAATAACTTACCACTGAGCTACATTTGTTTGTTAATTAATATGCACCATTTAATATATTTATCATATCATTTAATAGAATTGTTTAAAAATTGAATCAAGTGAAGATCGAACCCTTGTTATGAAGATATAAATTATAGTATTTATCACTAGACTACAATTGATTCTTGGTTCACTTGTAACATTTAAAATATTTATTATATAATTGAGTATGAAATATAAATTTATATACTTAATTCAAGTGGTTGAATAAGTGACCCACTACCCAATATCTCGACTAGTTCAATGAACTATCCGGGTTTAATAACATTGCGACACTATCTCTGAGTCCCACGGCTATCTAATAAGCTAATGACTAATATAGTTCTGTACCAAATTAACCACTATGTTATAAACTTACCTTCGTTAGGTACGTAACTTTTATTCAAATATCTTAATTTCTATTGCGTACGGCCTAACTTAGCATTAAAATATATTATAAAATATAATATAAAAATTATTAATGTGACATTCAATTAATAATTTAAATTTTTAGATTAAATTGATTTTTTTTTGCATAATGTTAAAGTTCTCTGATTAATTAGTTATGAACTCATTCTCATTGCCTCTAATTTTATTAATAAATAATTAACTATTATAAAATTTCATAACATTGACATTCACTTCTCAAACTAAAAAAACTTATGTATAAAGAAATATATTAAAAAAATATAATATAAAAAATTCACCTATGACCTAACAACTCAAACTAACAATTAAATTTTCATTTAAAAAAAGAAAAAGGAGATAGAAGAAGGATAAAAAGGTGAGACAAAAGTGTGACTAATCCAGCAAAATGGGGTGGACTGGTACGGCAAAGCAATTTCTTACAGTAAGAAACCTTATGGATGCTCTGATTGAAGTCTGAAAAAAGCTGCATGCGCCCCCTTGTCACTACCATATGTTCGCCTATCATGTGATGTTTCACCAGCAGGGAAAGAGCAAAAGAGAAAGAGAAACAAATAGCAGGGAAAAGAAAAAAACTAACCCAATAGGTATGTTATTGTTGGCAACAATACTAACAAAACTCAAAAAAAAAATAAAAAAAAATGAGTACGATTTAAAGCAAGAACATGACATGGAAGAACACTTATCGGAAAGGTGCAGATTTTTATTAAAATGTAATAATTAATAATGGTGTTATTATGTCCTAAGGGGACATTTGTTAGTAGAGAAAATTTTATTGGTCCAGAAAATAAATATTATTGAAATATAGTGGAAAATATATTTTTGTTGGAATAAGGGTGGGAGTGCTCAAGGCCTTATAAACTCCACATTAGTTGCTCATACAACTAATGTGAGACTATATATCTCAACACGACCCCTCACACGAGAGCCCATTGGACTAGAAGAGTGGATGATGTAACAGGGTGCTAAGAAATTCCACAAGAGAAAGTATGGGGCGGCGAGGTTCGAACCCAGGACACGTGGCTTTGATACTATGTAAAAAACACCACCCCAAAAGCTAGCTCAAAGGTGAGAGTGTCCAAGGCCTTATAAACTCCACATTAGTTGCTCATACAACCACTGTATATCTCAACAGGATGTGAATTTATTTTACAAAAATAACCTAGGTGTACGCTTTGTTTGAAATATTATATTTTTCAAATAAGCTGGTCGACGTCTGTGCTATGAAGGTTAATTTGATCAATAATTTCGTGCACTTTCCCGAGCAAGAAAAAGTTCAATCTAATCCATGGAAATTTTGGCTTCTAGACCGTACCACTGATTGCACATGGGTACTATTGTCGGGAAAAGTTTACACTCTCGATTCTTTTTCATTTTTGAGTACCAAACATGGGTTTCATGTTTCTCCAACCTTGGTTTCTTAGGGAATGCAAATTAATCCGGGTACCAAACACTCTCGTGTAAACCCTTTCAAAAAGAATACTCCATCGTCATTTGGGGAAAAATTAGAAATTTATCAAAAAAAACTATTGTCAAATTTAGTATGTGGGACAAAATAAAATTGACTTTGTCGACTCTTTGCTCTTGCAAAGTATGCCTTCTTCTTCTTTCTTTTATTGATACATGCAAAGTATGACTTAGATTCAATATTAATGATGAGTAATATGTAATTTGTTGGGATTGATACACGACAATGTTCTTAAAAATATTTTTTTAAAATTTTTAATTTACGGAACAGAAATGATTAGAAATTATATTTGGTAAATTTTTTTTTTTAATACTACATAAATAGAATGAATAGGTAGTCTAGGAATAAAATATATATATATATATATATATATATATATATATATATATTGTTTTTTATCTCACTATTTATTAAACTAGTCTATAACTCGTGCCTTTGTACATGACAGTAGTAAGTAAAAAGTATAAAATAGAACTAAATAAACAGTAAAATTATATGTACATTACGCATTATAGTGAAATAGAAAATTCTGTAAATTAATGTAAAATAGTTCAACAAATAAGACAAATTAACTTATTTCAACATTTGAAAAAATTCTTTGAACACAATGTTTGTTGTAGTATTGGTCATTGTGCCATGATTGTCAAGTATGAGAAACTTTAATCCCTTCTTACTTTTGACCCTAGAGAGAGCAGCATACAATTGGTCATGAGTAAAAATTGGTCTTAGAAGATAAATTCCTAAATCGGATTAAGTCTGACCTTGACCATTGTTTATTGTAATGGCAAAGCAAATAACCAACAAAAATTACCTGCGTTCAAACTTTACAGTGATTGTGTAATTAAAAAAACTCAAATTCATCATTGGAATTAATACGATCTCACATATGTTATTGCCTGGAAGAATTTTTTCTTCAATAACATGTTCAACAAGTTTTGGAATAAACAATTTTGTCCCATTGCACAACCCTCTTGATTGATCTATATTTCTTAGAAGCATGACAAGCACTCCCTTTTTAAAAGTCAATTTATGGTTAGGAAGTCCAGTTCCATAAAATGTTAAGTATTTCTGGAGGAAATGCTTCTTGTGAATATATTTCTTATGTATAAACTTCTTTCTTCTAGATGAAGAAATTCCTTTAAAAGTGTTTGTTTGCATTTTGATAAGTAGTAGGAATTTCGTAATCCAATTTTTTTGTTAAGTTCAATATGAAAAAAATTAATAATAAGCGGACAATTATAACTTCAAAATATTACAAAAAAATATATTTTAATTACAGGATATGAAGTTAAATAGTGTTTTGAAAGCAATTGCGAACATAAAGCAAATGGTATTTATAAATTTCATTTGGTAATGTTTAAATTTAATTAAATAACTATGATATTTAAAAAAGCTTTAGAGACCAATTGAGATAACACCAACAGCATGGACAAACTAATTCACGTTTATATAAATTCGGTTCAGTTTTTAACTATAAAATGTAAATTTAAAATAATAAATATTATAATAGGAAGAAAATTTATGTTTACGAATTATATATATAAATTATTATAATTTAGAATTTACTTAGAATTTAAATTTATAAATTAATATATTTTAATAATCTTATTTAAAATAAACTTATATTTGGGATATTTTTATACGCAAAGTCAAATAAATTTTATACACAAAGTAGACAAAGCAAACAAATTGATAAATTATTGAAATGAGAATTCATAATAATAAAGGTTAAGTAAATTGATGGCAAGAAGCATATGATCACAACATCCGACAGCAACGAAAGTGAAAAAGTAAATCGAATTGAAATCGAATGGAAACGAAAGAAGATAAGTGGTCGATAATCCTAACATAAGCAATTATGGTTAATCTTTCTCAATCTTCATGACTTTAGTTGGTTTCGAACATGTAATCAAATATGCACATCGATCTGCTTTTCACTTCTTTGTCTCTATAAGTTTGCTGGTAGGAGTTACTTCCAAATAATCAATGTCTTCATTTAGGTCGCTAATTCTTGTATATGAATTGAAGATCATAATGCATTGATAAGTAACGAAAGCAAGATAAAGATTATAAATAAGGTTAAGCATGTATCAAAGTCTTTTTTGCATTTAATAGGTTAACAATTACTAAGCATGATGCATAATCATAGCAACAATAACATTTCAATTACATAATTATTCTATTAATTTTAATTCTACATTAATTACATGCTCATCTTTTTTATCGTTCAAGAATGATTGGATGATGTTCTCATGACAACAAACCATGCTCACTTGGTAAGCATTTTCCTCGTAAGAATCATATTTCTTTTCTTGACATTAACTTTAAACATATATGACTTGCCAATCAGAGCATCAAACTCATGAGGGTATTTGTCTAAGTCACCACCCTAAAATCAAATATGCAAATTACCAGTTAATTGGTTTGTGTTAGGACAAGCAAATAAAATGAATAGTAAACCCACAAGACACATAAGACTTTCCCTCTGAAAAGGCTGCTCACGCAATTCTGCAGCTGTAAGGCATAACAGGTTAGTTGTATCTTTGTCAAACGAAACAAACAAAGCAGAGTTTGTGCCATCAACGACCCTGACTTGCAGACTTAACCTGCAAGTAGATGCCAGATTAAGTTTGGATGAATAAAAGTTAGGACTATAAAGCATTTTGCAAGGCAGGACAATAATGAACACAAAGACTTGCTTGGGATAATAAGTGGGCAGATGGATGTCACAATTTCTGCAATACCACTTGCCAAAATTCACAAACATTGAATGCGTGCATTTCTTATAGCCTTTGTACCACCAGTTGAAAACAGATTCGATGCCCTTGATAGTGGCATATGTAACACATGTCATAGCCTAATTACACCAAACATTAACAACCAAGGTTGAACGTGTTGTTATTTAACTCATGAAAGAGAATACAATTAACATAATATACATTACTACTTCCCCACAGTCCTTTATGCCACATAAATTTTGTTGGAGTTTCCTTAAAAAAAACCAACCTATTGTGAATAGGTGGATTGGTTCGAAAGTTGTGTCGGCATCTGTGCACTGTCTAATTGTGCATCAAAAAATCTGTGTATACAACAATGTTGATTGAATTATTTTATTGGTAGATAAAAGAATAATAACATGTATCGGTTACAAAATCAAACCTTGATCTGAAAGCTTCACCTCAACAAAATCAAGATTGAAAAAGAGCCTTGTAGAGAATTTAGTATTGGACAATCCCATTTTACCTACATACAAACAATAAAGTAATGAATTTTTTTATACAAACAGATAAAAAATGAATAACAACTGGCAGACAATATTATCCATAATTTTTTTCATTCGAGCAAACTAAATGATGATGACCGTCGAGTTAGTTGGATTCTCATTATGATACTTAATAACCTTATCCGCGTAGCTCTCCCATAGACAACATTCAAGCTCGTACCCCTTAAGATACAAAGAACAGAATCAGTTCAACATGTAAGTTTATAAATACAGCAAGGTTGATATTATCTTATCCCCATAAATATAAAAAAACACCTGAAATTGTCAAGCTCTATGACTATCATCTTCGTCCTCTTTCCAGATACCATGTGTTCCTTGGAATTGCTGATACCACATAGAAATCCAATAACGTCTGCAAACATTGATTTTCATTAGTTGTTATAGATGACTAATAATGCGTTGAAGAAATAGAAGAGGATGTTACCAACTAAACACGCAGTGTCATTAGGATACTTTTCAACATCCTCGAATTCCATGAATGAAAAACAATTGTTAGGAAGGTTGGCATCGACACTCGACGTCACAACACTTCTTAAATTAAATTAAAAGTAAGCATGTACTCATGTTGCGTTTTTTAGAATTTAGGCCAAAACCAAAATTTCGTATAACATATATTCCACCTTTCGCTAGTTGATCTCTTATCCTCAAGGAACCCCATTCAATCCCATGAATCTTACCACCCTGTTATTAAAAAAATGAGACCCATAAGCAATATTTAATAGTTCTAAGAATTAAAAAAAAACTAATATGCATGACAGAAGTGCGTCACAAAACTCACATGTTCATCTATTAAAATCATCTCGATATTGTTCTCATCTCGGGTCAAAAACAGTTGGCCTGCCTCCAGAGTCTAATAACCCTAACTTTGATCCTCCATTGCTCTTTAGATGGTGTCAGATCTCGGATGAAATCAAATCTCGCAGCCATTTAAGCAGATATCGAGATACAAAATTTGGCCAACGCGAACATATTGATCTATCCTATTTAATGAGTCGGCCGAGTTAGCAAGTTTGGCTTATGATATGGGCTTGACTCATCAGATGGACGTTTCTGTTTTTCATTTAATTTTCGATTGCATATAATCTATGTTTCTCATTTAGTTTATGGTGCTCATTTAATTTTCGTTTGAAATATAGTTTCCATTTTCATTTAGTTTACGTTTTTCATTTAGTTCCCCTTAAGGGTATATATTATTAATTTTTTTGCCCAACTTGGGACAGAAAACTTCTGTCATTGTTGACTCATTTAGTTTCCATTTCTCAATTACTTTTCGTTTGAAATATAGTTTCCGTTTTAATTTAGTTTACGTTTTACATTTATTTTCCATTAAGGGTATATACTAGTATTTTTGCTGAGCCTATTGCTAACTCATTTAGTTTTCATTTCTAATTTAGTTTTTGTTTCTCATTTAGTTTTCATTTCTAATTTAGTTTTTGTTTCTCAATTAATTTATGTTTTTATGTAGTTTTTGTTTTTATTTAGTTTATGTTTTTATATTAAAATCTCATTAAGAGTATATACTATTATTAATTTTAGCCTAACTCGGGACGAAAAACTTCTGTTGTTATTGACTCAATTAGTTTTCGTTTCTCAATTATTTTTCGTTTGAAATGTAGTTTCTGTTTTCATTTAATTTACGATTTTCATTTAGTTCTCATTAAGTATATATACTTATTTTTTATTAATTTATTATTATTGTTATTAACCGATTAAGTGTGAAAAGAAATCTGGTTCATAGGATCTAAAGCAGACACATGGCAATTTTGTCCTCATTATTATTGTTATTAATCGATTATGTGTGAAAAGGAATCTGGTTCATGGGTCTAAAGCAAACACGTGATATTTTTGTCCTCTAGTAGCTTCTATCTTCTAGATATATATAGATAGATAAATATAGATGGAAAGCTTCTGCTATTGCTGACTCTTTTAGTTTTCGTTTATAATTTTGTTTATGTTTTTCAATTAATTTCCATTTTTCATATAGTTTTCATTTTTATTTAGTTTACGTTTTTCTATTAAAATCTCATTAAGGGTATATACTATTATTTTTTTGAGCCCAACTTGGGACGAAAATTTTTTGCTATCGCTAACTCATTTGGTTTTCGTTTCTCAATTAATTTAAATTTCAAATATAGTTTCTATTTTCATTTAGTTTACGATTTTCATTTAGTTCCCATTAAGGGTATATATTATTATTACTTTATTAATTTATTATTATTATTGTTATTAATCGGTTAAGTGTGAGAATGGATCTGGTCCATGGGGTCTAAAGCAGACACGGGGTCTAAAGCAGACACGTGACATTTGTGTCCTCTAGTGATTTCTGTCTTCTAGTTATATATAGATATAGATGGGAAATGTTATATTTATAGGGCCAGGATATACTCACTACAAAAAATGTTTACCACCTTTACAACCAATCTAATCACATTGATTTTCGTGAATCTAACGGTTATAATTTATTAAGAATTAATAAATTAATAAGTACAAAAATAATTTCCAAATAAGTATAATCGTTAGATTGATGGAAATCAACGGTGATTAAGTTGGTTGTAAAGGTGGTAAATATTTTTGGTGGTAAGTATATCCTTCCCCATATTTATAAACTTTTTTTACAAACTCTTACAAAATAAAGTATATTCTAGGGGTAGTACACTATGTGCTTGAATGTACTACATCTAATACATAATGTAGTTTATAAACAAAAATTTTATAAATATAACTTGGGATAGGTTATTCTACCTACTCTTAATTTGTCTATCTTAGCCTACCCCTTTCAATACCATTAGATTATAATCTCATCAACAGTGGAGATTTGCAGTATAAAATAACTCTTTTACTCCTTTTTTTCTCCTTCTTGCCTCTCATCTTGTCTCTCTCATCCTCCTTCTCTTTATTGACCAAGACAAACAAAACTCATTGTATTGTAGAATTGTATTCAGCGTTTTTCCTTTGAATAATAACATATGATAATGCAACTCATTGTATTGTAGAATTGTAGCAATTGAATCAGCAAAACAAAAAAAAACGATTAATGAATTTGTGCCCGCAACTCATTATATTGTAGATAAATCAATCAACATTTTTGTTTTCTTTCTCAACCATGAAGGTCTCCACCCTCATTCGAACCGTTCAACAATTTAGAAGTTCCTGATTCAAAAATTTCCCTTTTTATTTATTGGATTTTCTTCATTTTGTCGGTGATTGGAATTATAGGAATGAGGTTGCACCCTTTTGCTATCTCTGCCTTAAACCTGGTTTAGGTGTTTAGAATCAATGTTATTAAAACTGGTCCGGTCATTAATCCGGTTAAGGTACTGGGTCACTGGTTCAACTGCATGACCCGGTAATTATATGCAAATCTATAATTTATATGAAAAAAATTATAAACATACTCAAATATCTAAAAAAATGATATAAATTTCAAATATTTTAATATAAAAAATAAAAAATCACATATTATTATCCATTAAAGGATCAAACAAAAATATAATGATCGTGATATGAGACTTCAGGTTCAGTAAACTACACCTCTAACTATAAATCAAATAAAAAAAATTTGCATTGTGCATAATTGAGATAATATTAGTGTTGTAGGTACATAACTTATGTAAGTCAATAAGCAAAAAAAATATTCAAATATGTCCATGATTATTTTATTTTTGAAAAAAAAATTGGAATTTCTTTTTTTTTTTTTGGACCGGGTCGGGTCACCGATTTTCATGAAAATCGGCCGAGTCACACCGGTTCTGATGCATGGCCGGTCCGTTGCTTCAATCGGACCAGTTATATGACCGATTTATCGGTTCTCGAGTTGACCCGGTCGGGTCAGTCCGATTTTATCAACATTGTCTAGAATTACTGGTTTACAATAAAATGAGTTATGGAGAAAGGAGATGAGAGAGAAAGGGTGTGGGAGAGACTAAGGAGAAAGAAAGAGAAAAAAAAGTTAATTTTATTATGTAAATTTATATCGTTGGATGAAATTATAATTTAATGGTATTAAAAGGGATAGACAAAGATAGACAGAATAACTTTTATATATATATATATATATATATATATAATTATTATTTTAAAAATTATACTATTTTGGTGAATGTTCCCTTCCTATGTAAAAGCAATTCTAGTATATATAATATCTAAATGGCATTTGATAATGTGTTAGAAGGAACGCAAGATATCATAACATCTAGATTCTGTTTTATATTTGGTGTAATTTAAAAATAAAAAATATGATCTTATATAAAAAAGTGATATCTTTTACGGGTTTTATGAATCCTGTAATATGATATTTTTTCCTCCTGACACTAAAAAGATAGCCCCATCTTTTCTTTTCTTTTCAGAGAGAATTACATTAAATTTATTTGATTGATATGACACAAAAAAATGTCCAGTAACATAACATTGATAAACCCTGTCTTTTAATTTTACTATGGAATTTCATTCCATTTTATTCGCTCACTGAACACTATCTATGTGAGCAGCAGGTAACTCACGTCTCTCAAATGCTCAAAGGATAGAAAATAACTAAATTTAAGGGTAATTTATCTTAAAACGCCATCGGCAACGTCACAGAGAAGACATAAATAATTGTATGGAGTATATATATATATATATATATATATATATATATATATATATATATATATAAAATTTGATGTTTGTCATTTTAAATGAAATAAGTTATGTCATTTTAGGAGAGAGATAGACACAAAAAATGAAAATCACGGAAGAGAAAGTGGGTAATTTTTTTTAATTTAAATTTTAAATAAGAAAATATTATTTTATGTCTATCTCTCTCTTAAAATGATATAATTTTATATCATTTAAAATGACAAACACTTTTTCTATATATATATATACACACACAATGATTGAATAATTTATAAAATATCACCCCACCCCTCGATCTCCACTAAAGGTGTAAATGGGTCTGGCTGGCCTAGCCTAGCCTACAACCCGGTCTACGTTGAAAAGTGAAGTAGATTTAGGCTAATAAGAAAGTATTTTTAACAAGTAAGCCATAGGCCGATTTTATCAAGCCTAGCCTAAAGCCTTGTAAGCTGGCCTATTTAATTTTTTAAAATAAAATAAAATAAAATATTTATTTTAGGTGGCAATCAGTACCAACCCTAAATTATTTTGTGCAATGCCGTTTTTTCCTTCTCTGAGCTTCGTCTTTTCTCTGGCAACTGACCTCTCATCTCTGAGTTTGGATTAGTTATTTTTTTACTATTGTAAAATTTTTAATTCTCACTAGTAAAATTTATATCTCATGTAAAAAATGCATCAATTTATGAATGACTTGTAATGTCAAGCGAATATTTTAAAATTTGTTAAAAATATTTTTTAAATTTTTTTAAAAATATTTAAAAATATATCACTAGGAGGCCTACAAGACCTGTAGGCCATATAAGACTCTCTAATTTTTAAAAATAGGCCAAGCTTGGTCTATGAATAAAGTCTTTAGTAGGCCAATAGGCCAGATAGGCTGAATATTTTTTTACGTAAATTCTTTAATTTGGCTGCATCATAAGCGTTTGGGTCATCCTCCATTTAGTTTACTCAAATCTTTATTTCCATCATTGTTTTTGTCTAAGTCTATTGCTGTTCATCGTCTCTGTTACTGTTCATCGTCTCCATTATTCTTCATCACAAGACAGCATCTGTTCATCACGATTGGACCCTTTCCCGGTGGTTTTTCAACTCCGAACAGACCTAGAAAGAACCGCGCTCACCGGACGACGTTGCTCCAGAAATTTCAGACCGGACGGCTACCGCACGCGCCCACACGCGCCGGTGAGATTGGCTGCGCGTGGGCTTCACTCACGGTTGAAGGAGCGGCGCGTGTGGGCGCGTGCGGTGGCCGTCCGGTCTGAAATTTCTGGAGTAACGTCGTCCGGTGAGCGCGGTTCTTTCTAGGTCTGTTCGGAGTTGAAAAACCACCGGGAAAGGGTCCAATCGTGATGAACAGATGCTGTCTTGTGATGAAGAATAATGGAGACGATGAACAGTAACAGAGACGATGAACAGTAACAGAGATCCAGTATAACAGAGATCTTCTCGGTCCAAGAGGTCCCCGGAAAAAATCCGGCGGCAGCTGATGGCAGCGAGAGACAAAAAGAATAAAAGGTTCTTGTTCTAAAGACAATAGGCGCGGAAGCAAAGCCCTCAGGATCGAGAGCTCTGATACCAACTTGAAAGAAAAAGGTATTTGAAATATTATTGAATTGTATATTAATCTGATACAAAGAGATCTCTGTTTATAGAGACTAAAAAACCTAATTCTTGATCTAATGGGCTTGGCCCAATACAACAAATACTAATAATAATAAAATACCTAATATTTACAACATTCCCCCTCAAGCTGAGGAATAGATATTTATCATTCTCAGCTTGTTAGTAAGTTCTTGAAATCTGTGTGAAGGAAGTCCCTTTGTCAATAGATCAGCTAATTGACGCCCAGTGGGAATGTATGGAGTGGTAATCAACCCGCTGTCAAGTTTCTCTTTGATGAAATGGCGGTCGACCTCAATATGTTTAGTCCGATCATGTTGAACTGGATTATGAGCTATACAAATAGCGGACTTATTATCACATAGCAGCTTCATAGGTCCCTCACATTTTATTTTGAGATCATCAAGTACAATTTTCAGCCACAGTAACTCACAAATGCCTTGAGCCATAGCTCGAAATTCAGCTTCTGCACTTAATCTGGCAACCACATCTTGTTTCTTACTTCTCCATGTCACCAAGTTACCGCAAAGAAACATGCAATAACCAGTGGTAGAACGACGGTCAGTCACGGATCCAGCATAATCAACATCAGTGTAGACTTCTAAAGTGAGATTACCATCACGTCGGAATAACAATCCTTTACCAGGAGTGGCTTTAAGATACTGAAGAATTCTCTCTACTGCCTGCATGTGTTTCTCCTTTGGATCGTGCATAAACTGACTGACAACACTAACAGCATAAGCCAGGTCTGGCCTAGTATGAGCCAGATATATCAATTTTCCAACTAGCTGTTGATATTGTCCTTTATCAACTGGAGGACTCTCCTCTTCAAAGCCTATCTTGTGATTATGCTCAATAGGAGTATTAGAGGGTTTACACCCGAGCTTCCCTGCTTCTTTGAGAAGATCCAAAACATATTTCCTCTGACTGATAAAAATTCCTTTGCTTGAAGGAGCTACTTCTATCCCTAGGAAATATTTCAGTTTTCCAAGGTCTTTGACTTCGAACTCAGAGGCAAGTCGTGTCTGCAGAATCTGTCTCTCCACAAAATCATCACTTGTGATAATAATATCATCAACATATACAAGGAGCAGAGTAAGCTTCCCATTTTGGGAGTGCTTGAAGAAAAGAGTGTGATCTCCTTGACTCTGTCTATATCCTAAGGTCATCATAACCTTAGTAAACCTTCCAAATCAAGCACGAGGTGACTGTTTCAATCCATACAAGGCCTTTTTTAATCGACAAACTTTATTTTCCCCCTTCACAGAATCAAAATCAGGCGGGATTTCCATGTAGACCTCTTCTTCTAACTCACCATTGAGGAAAGCATTTTTCACATCAAATTGATTTATATCCCAATTGTAATGGGCAGCAAGGGACAACAAGATTCTCACTGTATTCATCTTTGCAACTGGAGCAAAGGTTTCTTCATAGTCAATGCCATAGGTTTGAGTGTAACCTTTGGCGACTAATCGAGCCTTGTATCTCTCAAGAGTGTCATTAGAATTATATTTCAGGGTATTAACCCATATGCACCATACTCTTTCTTTCCGTTGGGTCTATCAATAACCTCTCATGTTTTATTTTTCTCCAACGCATTCATCTCCTCTTGCATGGCTTGAGCCCAATTCCCATCTTTCAAAGCTTCATGTACTGATTTTGGGATTGAAGTAGAATCTAGTGCTGAAACAAAGCTTTTGTGCTGCACAGAAAGATTAGCAGAGGAAACAAAATAGGAGATGGGGTATTGAGTACATGAGGGACAGGAAGAACAAGTTTTCTTGGAACAAGATTTTTCCTTTTCTTAAAGCAATGGGTAAATCATCAGAAGCAGTAGTAATGAATAAGTCATCAGAAGTATTAACATCATGATCAGAAATATGAGATTCAGGACTTACCAATGGTTCAGACGATTGAGGTTGTTGTTGAGGCAATGTGGGCTGTTCAGACGATTCAGGTGTTACAATCTACCGTATCTCTGGTGTACTTGATGTATCAGTCATAGGAGGATCAGTCACAGGAGGATCAGACATAGACACATTAGGAACAGGAACAAAAGGAAGAGACACTGACACAGGTGAAGGAGTAGACACTGAAGATTCAAAGAAGGTGATGAGTCTTCTGGTGAATTATTCTCCCCCTGAAGATGAGGACCTTGGAAAAAGCACTCAGATTCCTGAAATGTAACATCCATAGAAACAAAAAATTTCCGACTTCCAGGGTGATAGCACTTGTAGCCCTTCTTATCAGGAGCATATCCAAGGAAGACACATTTAAGAGCCCTAGGATCCAACTTACTGCGATGTTGTTTATGAATATGAACAAAGACAACACACCCAAACACTCGAGGATGAAGACTTTGCAAAGTTGGAACAGAAGGAAAAAAAGAAGTCATGGAGTGAAAAGGACTTACATGATCGAGAACCCGAGTGGGTAGACGATTGATCAAGAACGCCGCAGTAAGAATGGCATCTCCCCAATAGCATTTGGGTACATGTGTTTGAAACAGTAAGGCACGAGCAACTTCAAGAAGGTGACGATTTTTCCTTTCAGCATCCCCATTTTGTTGAGGGGTGTCTACACAAGTAAGTTCATGAATCATACCTTGATTTTGTATAAATTGGGAAAAAGAGTGATTGACATATTCAGTACCATTATCTGTCCTTAGTCTTTTGATTTTTTTACAAAATTGAGTCTCAATCATTTTATAAAATTGAAAGAACAGTTGTGGTACCTCAGACTTTTCACGCATTAAGTAAACCCAAGTTACTCAAGTGCAATCATCAATAAAAGAAACAAACCATTTATTTCCAGAAGAATGAGGGACCTTAGAAGGACCCCAAACATCAGAATGAATAAGATCAAAAGGTTCAACACTCTTAGTAATACTAGAAGGAAAAGATACACGATGATGCTTAGCAACTTCACAAACATCACAATGAAAAGACTCAACAGACTTAGACAAAAACAATGACGGAAATAAAGATTTGAGTAAACTAAATGGAGGATGACCCAAACGCTTATGATGCAGCCAAATTAAAGAATCAGCAGTTGATTGACCATGAGACATGAAGGTGTGATCTGTTACTTTATTTGCGGGAGATTGTGACACCAGATAGTACAGCCCACCTTGCTATTTAGCACTAACAATCGTCTTCCCCGTGGCGAGATCCTGAAAAACACAATGGGTAGGGAAGAAGGTTACAGTACAATTCAAATCTTTTGTAATTTTGTGAATAGAAAGAAGATTCGTGGAGAGTTTAGGAACATGAAGAACATCCTTAAGATGTAAGAACTGCTGTAAGTTTATGTCACCAGAACTCGCAACTGATGTATGTGAGCCATCAGCTATGGATATTGTATGAGTTCCAATGGTAGGATGATAAGAAATAAAGGAGTCAGCACAACAAGCCATATGATCAGTAGCACCAGAATCAACAACCCAAGAATGTTTAAAATCATTACATGAAGAAATGAAAGAATGAGTTTTGGAGCTCATACCAGTCATAGCCAAAGCACTAGTATCAGATGGCTTACTCAGATAATCAAGAATGGTTCGGAGTCGTTCCAACTCATCTGGACGAAATGCAGATTAGGTCTCATTAGGTGCAGGGGTTATTTCAGAAGAAGTAAAATGCGCTTGACCACGTATCCTTGCCATCTTTTCTAAGACAATTTGCTTTCCATAAAGGAGAAAGCATAAATCCTTGATATGACCTGTTCTTTTACAATAAGAACACCATCGGTCATCTCTCTTAGGTCTAGAAGAGGTACCATCATAGAATTTTGAAAAAGAACTCCTTTGAGAAGAGGCCATACTGCACAGAAAATGGTTAAAGAAAAGCTCCAAGAAGCCAAAAAATCACAAATAAATACCAAACGATGTCCGATTAAAGAGAGGAGCACAGATCCAGAAAGAGGATGAAGGGACGATCAAGATCGCGGTGGTCCGATCCAGAAAAATGGTCTCACACGCCGCCACGAAGGCCAAAGCCCGGCCCAGCTTGACCCCCACCCATAATCTCAAACAAGAGGAAAATAATGTGATGCTTGATTAGTTCTCTATTTTTATCTTCAGTTAGCGTGTTTTTATTAATAATTTAAAGAAGACACCTTATTTTTATTTTACTTTTTGTTTTTATAATTTTGTGAAGTAAAGAGTGAAAATAATTTGACCATTTCCTTCACAAAATTGTGAAAGCATAGAAACAGTGAAAATAAAATATCTTTGTAATTATTAATAAAAATATTTCAGCTGAAGCGTTTACATGGACAAAATTAATCTAATTTGAGAATGTTGAAGGTGGTTTTAAATATTTTTTCAATAGGTACCTAATTATTTTCAGGGGGAAAGTTCGAAAATCCCCTATGATTTTTTTTTTTTGGTAATGAAATCCCATATGGTTTTATTTTGAATCACTTATTCCCTATATTTATTTCCATCTAAAATTCTCTTTAACATTGTTAGAAAATTAGATAATACATTTATTTTCTCTTTTTTATAAGAAGAAAATAAACTGATAACAAAAAAAAAAAAAAATTGAAGAAAAAATAAAAACTCGATATGTTGAAAACTTATATAACTTACATAAAAAATTAAAAGTAAAAAAAAAAAAAAATAGAAGGAAAAAAAGACTATTTTCTTTGGATTTCTTTTCTGTTCTTCTATTTTTTTTTATTTAATTTTTTTTTTTTTTTTTTTTTTTTTTTTTTTTTTACTTTTAGTCTTTTCTTAAGTGTTGTAAATTTCTAACATGTTTGATCTTTTTCTTTTTCTGTTTTTCCTAAATCTATTTTCTTCTTTTAAGAAGGGTTAAATAAGCAAATGAATTAAGTTTCTAATAATATTAAAAGTGGATTTGGATAAAAAAAATATAAGAGATAAGTAATTAAAAAAAAGGAAAATAAATAATTCAAAGCAAAACCATTTAAGAATTATAGAAATTTTTCCTCATTTTTAATCTATGAGGTGTTCTAAATCTTAGTAAACCCCATCAATTTTAACAAATAGTATTTTGTGGATTTTACTTGCATTCAGAAATGAGTATCTTCCGAGTTCCAACTCAAAAATATTGACTTTGGTTCGTTTAATACCAAGAATATAAATGTATTTTTTTTTAAGGGAAATTGAATTTTAAATGAATACTCAAGGAAGAGATATACTATGCAAGTAGAGGGCATCTGACAAAAAGAAATTGAATAAGAATCTAAGATACTGTGCAATGTTAAAGGGTGAGTATAAAAGCTGCAGAAGCAAGGATTCACATAAAAAAGAAGGAAGAACGTAACAAAAGGTCGATGATCAATAACTTCAAAGAAAAACAGAGATATATACCTTGAATGTCCCGTCGGTCATGTTGCAAAATATACCTATTTCATGAAAGCATGAAGTCCAAAGTGGGGAATCAGAACACATTCAGGTGAATATGCTACTTCATGTGCCAATTCAACTTGTCTTTATCGACTAATTTTGCTTGATATTCTCTGTTTTTTATCCTTTCTTTAATATGAGTTAGTGCAAAAATGATAATTACAGGGCAATGAACAAATAAACACAACTGGAAAAGGGATGCCATCAAAACCATGGTTGTTTACACTATCTTATGGATTCCTAGTTATTCTATTTTTCTTTTCCGTTTGAAGAAAAATAAAAAGGAAATAGCTATGCCATTTGTATTTTGTAGCGCAAAACCACATGAACATGAGTACAAGGAAATTGACTAACCTTTAGCCTTACAACGACTCTTTTCATAACATGCATGATTTTGTGCTAGGAAAATCCTTTCCCATATACAAATGACAGCAGACACGATTAATTCGAAAGATTCTAAGACAATTTGCTGCTCAAAAGAAGAAAGAAAGCAGAAGACCGGGCCCATTTTTATTTTTTATTTTGTACCATTCAATGTGTGCTAGTGCTACCTCACGGCTCCTACTGGGAGTAAACCCACGAAACAAGAAACCCATATATAATCATGTTGTTCAGATGGAACCCAATTCACTCATTCCTCCTCCATGTTCACCTTGAAAGTCAAGATCCCATGCATAAACACGTTCTAACACCCATCACATTAAGCTATTCGGTAGCTTTCTTCTAAACCTAGAAAACATGAATAAACTTCCTCTAAATTGCATGAGTCATGACTACACGAGTAAAAGGTGTATATATTTTTTTAACTTATTATGAGTTAATATCTTGATGTAATTAACTTAAATTATACTCTTCGATAACAATCTTACTTTAAAGGAGTTTTCTTCTTAAAAATATATGTAAAACGACATAGTTCGAAATTGGACCGAACTTGCCAGTCAGAAAGACTGCTAAGAACTAGTTCAGTGGCCAATCCGGACATGCCTCCAGAGCTGATGCGTTGATAACCGGATTGTGAACCGGTAAACTGGTAACCAATCGATCTAGATTTCGTTGGTAATAATCATGCAACCACTTATGCCAATGATGTCTCGTGTTATATATTACAATATCTCACCTTAATTATTCCGATTGCATAGATGATGGTTACCATCATTACTGGCAATAAATTCTCGCACCTAATCAAAGCATGCGGGTATAATATGTAATTTTCGGATTCATAATAATTATGGAGCCATTCAGGTTTAGAGTTTAGACAGGTTCTTCCTAAATTGTTATTAACAAAGCCATGTAGCTCTCTCAATAGACAAATAATAATCGAATCTCCTGATTCATTCACTCTAGTTGATATATCCACATTATGAAGTGTTTTGAGTAAAAATGACAACCTAAAAGAGGATGCAATGACAACGAGAAAAGTAGTAGAACATACATGAAATGCCATTCTCACTCTCTTTCTTCCTCTTCGTTAATCAGTAATATCTGTCCTATTACATTGCCCCCCAGTAAAGGTCCTCAACAATGGCGGCCTTAAAGAGCCATAATGCCACAGCACAAGAACCTGGAACAAAGAACCCTATCATGCATACCAACTACGAGTGCCAACTCACTCTCTTTTTGCTAAGCAAGTTCGGACTTCTGTGCATTTGTATTCAACGTAGTCAAGTAACGATCTTCATAAAAGATATTTGTGTTCTAGTGGCAGAAAATTGAGTGTGTTGCGATATTCTTAGAAATATCATACCGCGAATTACGTTCTCGATAAAGTGTTTGCAATAAGAAGATTGTATTACCATTAGACATGAGTAACGAGGTTAGAGGTTCTTTGTCTGATATATACAGCTGACAAATTTCTACCTGAGCGTTAAAATGACCCCCCTCTATACATCAGGAAAGAAAACAAAATGAGATTCTTTACCACCTCTAACTTGTTCATCTGTAATGCACTAGACCAATAATGAACGACACAGGGAATGCTAGATACTCTCACCATCAGCTATTGCACGAATCAAGCTACATTTGAGTTGGATTTTGATTAATCCTCGGAATATTTTCATGGAATATCAGTTTGCAAAAAGCAATATAGCACACGAGTAATGAGTGCCTTGAGATTCCCAAAGAACTTTAAATAAGCCTTAGTCTCAAACTAGTTCATCATCAACGAGACACACGAACTTAATGTATAACCTCTAAATCCTCATAAGATGCTTCAGTACGTAAATCTCAGGTTGAAGCATCCTCCAAATAAAGCAATGCATAATAAACTAAGTGTTCACCTGGTAAGAAGAATGCTAACAACACACACTATTATTGGGTGAATTTGATACTAAAAGCCTGTTTGGATCCTCTTATTTTTAAGCTAGAAGCTACTTATAAGCTAAAGCTAAAAAAGAGAGCTTAAAAAAAAGAAGCTAAAAGCTGTTTGGAAATTACATAAAAATTTTAGCTTAAAATTTACTTAAAAGCACATATTTCAAGAAGATTATCTCTCTCTATATCTTTATCACTCTTCATTTTAAAAAAAAACACACAATTCAAGAAAAACAGATAAGAGCTTAAAAAAAAGCTCCTCCTAGGAGCTTTTAGTTTTCAGCTTTTTTATTCATTATAAAAAAAAGAGCTTTTCATTATAAGAGTTTTTCCCAAAATCTGTTTGCCCTAGCTTATGCTTATAAGTAGCTTCTAACTTAAAAAAGAGAGAATCCAAACAGGCACTAAATAGAGGGAGCCCAGGTTATTTAGTAGCACCCACATCAAATTCACCCAATAATAATAGAAAATGCGTTGAGAAGAGTGTTGCTAGCATTTCTCAACACAGAAATACAACATTGATAAACACTTTATGCATTAAGCTATATGTTCGCAATTTCTATTTTTCAAATGGGTTCATAAGTTTAGAAAGCACTTCATTCTGCAAAAATAGTCACAACGACTGTAAAAATATTGTATTGACACGATTTCCCTAAAAGGGTGTGATTATAATATATACAACATACCCTAAATGAAAATAAGGAAATTAAGCAATTACAAGGATCAATCCTAATTGACAAAAAATTATAACAGATACTATTTGATTTGATCCCAAAGAGACTTCATATCTTTCCTAAAATACAATGATATCCTAAAGATTTTACACATTCCCCCGCAAGGATCATTTCCAACTTGCTTACCAAATCTTCAAAGGTAGTATGTAAGCTTTTAGAGAAAATGCGTGTGCTCTGCTCCTTAGTGAGATTATATGTTACACACATACTTTCATAATCTAATTTTTCCTTGATGAAGTGGCAATCATCTTCCACATACTTGGTACAGTTATGGAGAACCAAGATTCTGAGCAATACTAATTGCTAGCTTGTCAAAATACAACCTTATCGGTGAAGAGTAAGAGATATTTAGCTCATCAAGGAGTTGTCTTAAATCAGATCCCGTCACAACACCATGAGCTAGTGCTTGAAACTCGATTCTACACTACGCCTAGCCACCATTGGCTGCTTCTTGCTTATCCAAGTAACTAGGTTGCCTTACACAAAGGTACAATAATCTGATGTCAGGTGAGTGCATAAATTGGTTGACCGTACTTACTAGATACACAATGCCAAGTTGTGTATGAGATAGATAGATAGATTAGTTTACTAACCAATTTCTGAAATTGCTCTTTGTCCACCTCTCCACCCTCAATGCTCAACTTTACATTAGGTTCCATAGTGTCTTGCTGGTCTGCATCCTAGCATGCCTGTATCTTGGAGCAGATCTAGTATATACTTCTTTTGAGAAATTGTGATCCTTGTCTTGCTCTGAGCTACCTCTAGCCAAGAAAGTATTTTATGGCTCCACTGGTCCTTTAATTCAAGTTGGTACGCTAGGTATCTCTTAAGAGAATCAAACTTCTCACAATCATCTCCGGTAGTAATTATGTCATCCACAAAAACTAAAAAAAATAGTAACCTTACCATCCTTACCGCGTTTGTAGAAGAGTATGTATCCGTTGGGGGTTGTAGGAAACCTTAACCCTTAACTGCTTGAGTGAATTTATTAAACCATTCTCTAGGAGATTTTTTAAACCTATAAAGAGACATCTTTAACTTACATACCAAACTGCCTCCTTTTTCGAAACAAGGTGAGAAATCCACGTAAACTTCCTCAAGTAAATCATCATTCAAAAAAGCAATCTTCACAACAAGTTGTTGTAGGGGCCAATCAAGATTAGCAACAGGAGATATGACAACTCAAACAGTGTTGAGCTCAACCACTAGAGCAAATGTTTCTTGATAATATGTTCCATGTTTCAGGGTAAATATTTTGCAACTAGTCTTGCCTTGCATCTGTTAATGTCATCTGCATTAAATCTTATAATTAACACCCACTTGCAACCCACATGGTGCTTTCCCCTAGGCAATTCCACAATTCCATTCTTTTCAAAGGCACCCATTTCTTCTAGAACAATATATCTCAACCTAGGACAATCGAGGGCTTCCTAGAAACATCTTGATAATTTTGTACTAACCAACACTGTTAAATAAAGGCACGAAAACTAAAGGGCAACTTTTCATAGGAGATATAATGAAAGACAAGGTGAAGGTGTGTGGTACAAGAGCTAGTACTTTTCCTTAGAATAATGGGCAAATGTAAATCCTCAATTTCATGGTGAACTGAATGTAGGTTGCAAGAACTAGAATCCTAAGGGAAATCCTAGAATTGCAAAGGTTCCAAATCGTTTACACTTTAAGGAGACTTTCTTCACGTAAATACCAACAGTTGTTTCTGTTGATTGTTGTATTCTCTTGTTTCCAATTGTGGTGAAATCTGTGATGGAGGGGTGGATAAGGAAAGAGGTAACATTATTGGTTTAGTGGATTCCCATGACTGATCTTCATCTATAAGCTCCCCCTAAAGAGAAGGCTAAAAAAACAGATTGTTTCAAAGGTGAATTGACATCCATATACACAGGGACATTTCGAAGAGATGGGGAATAACACTTATATCTCCTTTGAATAGGAGAGTATCCAATAAAAACACATTTGTGAGATTTGGGATCAAGTTTGAACTATTGATATGACATGACATGGACAAACACAACACAACCAAATAGCTTTGGAGGAAAAAAGGATATGGACCGAAACGATGGGTAGATGTTCAAGAGGCTTAATATTAGAGATTGAAACTGAAGGATGGTACTAGAGAGCTTCCCACCCATCTCTTGTCCAAGCGATCTGAAGGATAAAACACCTAACATCTATATTTTCATAATTCTACCATAAACCATATCAACAAACATGTTTTCAAAACCACTTGCAAAAAGAAAATCAGCAGCCAAGGCTCTGTGAATCTAATTTAAATTACAGTAAACCAGTGACATTGTTCTCTTCCTCAACAACTAGGTGAAACAACTCTATAGCAGATACTACAGAATTAAATATACCAATGAGTTGAGACAATCAGCTAACTATATCTACAAAACAAGAGTAAACAACACAACAGTACCTACAAACTTTCCAGCCGAAGCAGCTCCATCCTTCTTTGATCCCCATCACCATGTTAGCGAAGTCTCGCTAACACTTCATATTTCAACAAACAAAGCACCTTCAAGTTCAGCCACATCTTGAACCAAGCTTCGCAGTTTACAATCAAAAAACCCAAATGCCGTCTGAAACATTGTTCTAGAGACAAAATAAAAAGAAAAAATATATATAAAACCTCGTTCTTCACTAGGGCCGAGGATACTTCCGTGGCCTACCTCGAGTCCGCGTAACAGCTCCCGAAGCAACCCCATTCCGATTAGCCGCAGCAGCTGCCCTCCTAGTTACCCTAGGAACCACCACCGTCGGTTCAGCATTATTCCTACCATTATCCGCCGGCGCCGGCGCCGGAACAGGCATCCAATTCGGAAGTGTAGAAGCAGGCTGTGGCTGTGGTTGCGGTGCTTGCTGTGGTGCTGGTGGCTGCTGTGCGGGCTGTGGTGGCGGCGGCGCAGCCTCTTTCTCTGCAGAGCCAAGGCTTCCGATGACGAACCCCATAGGAAAGAAACCCCAGCAGCAATAATAAGCCTCCTGTCCCTGCACAAGCGGCGGCAAAGACGGAACCGCAACGCCGTGGAAGGACCTGTCGCAATTCTGGCACTTCAAACAACAACTCTCGTAAAACGTTGGGTACTCGTACAACCGGTAACAGTACGGACACGCCGTCCAGAAAGTCGCTGTCCTCCTCCGCGAGTTCTCATCCGAAGAAATCTCGTCTCTCACGCCGGCGCTACCTCTGTTCCGCGGATCGAATCCCAAGTTGGGCCCAGACCCGAGCCCAGGCCCAGTCCTGCGAACCGGCAACTTATCTTGCTGGACCCAACTTGGAACGGACAAATCGACCCGGGTGAAGAAGGAGAAGAGCTCCTTGTCGTAGTGAGACTTTTTCAGTGGGTCGGACAGAACGTTCCATGCGTCGGCGACTAGCTTGAAAGCGTGATCGGCGAGGTAGAAGCGGCTCTTGTCAGGGTGGAGGAGGAGGGCGAGGCGGCGGTACTGCTTCTTTATGAAGTCGATGTCTTCGGAGCGGCGATCCACCTGGAGGATGGAGTACCAGTCAGGGTGGTTGTTGACGCGCTTCTCGGCGGCGATGAGGACGTCGACGATGGCGAGGATCTGGTCGGAACCTTCCAGAAGAGGCTCCGTTTCCTGAGCGAGGATGGCGAATTCCCTTGACCCGATCAGATCTCGGTTCTGTAAGAGCTTCTCTGCTACCCCTAGCAACCGTTCTGCTTCAGTTCTCTGTGCGTTCTGCATTTTTTTTATTTCTTTGTTCGTGAGAGAGAGTGAGAACTGAGAACCAGCGAAATGCGTTGCAGGTAGAGGGACTGACACACCGAGAAGTGTGAAGTTACTCGCTTCACTCACCTTTTTTCAAGGAAGAGTAACTAGGAAATGTATTCTTGCAGTAATTATGTCAGCCTAATGAAACATATCATTTATTTATGGATACATTAATGACTAAAAATTAATGTAATTATTTTTTCCTTTATTGTTTTGCACTCCGTCATTGAAATTGTGATGTTAATCTAATAATGGATAGTTAAGATATATCCGTCACATATAAAATCAGACAGATAATTTTATTTTCCTATTTTTGTAAGAATCCAATATATATATGTAATAAAATAATAATATTGAGATTTTTGTAATTTTTATTATATTTGTTTCTGTTAAAGATATATGGTTTCATCTGTATTAAATATTTTTACAAAAACTACACCACTAATTATTTTAAAAAAATTATGTTTAACTGTTTATATTAATAAATTAATATTTAATTTTAATTTTTTGCATTAAAATTTTCTCATTCCATTCAAATTTTAATTATTTCACTCTTTTCTTATATATTAATTTAGAATATACTATTGAAAGATTTAATTCTTTTAGTATATTTTTCCTTCACAGATTGTACATATTATTCTAATTTATTTTCATCTTAAATTTTGAACTCGAACTTTTCATTTAATTATGAATATATTTTTTATAATTTCAATTCTATATATATATATATATATAATTAATCTTATACTCAATTTTAGTCATTAATTTTCATCCATCAAATGATTACAATTAATTAAATTATTTTTATTAATTAATTATTAGTTTTCAATATATTATAATAATTAGATATACAAAAATTAACTATTAAAATTGAGTGTAAAATTTATTATTTATTATTTTACACACTTACCTACTACCTCTAAAATCTTACTACTATTATACTACATTTTCACCGTTGAATCAAATGTAAATCAAGGACTCTAAATTAATTATAATTTTTTTTCTGTCTCTCACCTCTCACATTCTCACTCAGGTAATCCACAACAACCTTTCATTTTCTTTTCCTTCCAAAATACCTCTTTATACTCACCCTCGTTGATGCCAAAACCCATGTCTCCATAGTCTCTCGCTCAATGATATGTCTCAGAGTCCGAGAAAATGACTTTATATTACTATTTGCACCCAAACCTCATATGTGTCTCATCTAATGGTGCTTCTCCTTCCCTCTCTGTGTTGTTCATCTTCTTTTATGCTGCTTCAATCACATCAAATATTTTAATTGTGTTTTTTTAAAGTAGCTTAATGATATCCCACTTGATCTATAATAACAGTTAACTAATTTTTTTCCAAATTGTAAAACCACTTGACGCAACACATGTACAAAACTCTGGTTTCAAGTATATTTTTGCAAAAAATAAAAACCAAACCTCTATCTACACCTCTATTTTTCACACATATGTGTGCGTGTGCGTGCGAGCGGGTGCGTATGTGTTTCATTAATAACTTTTCACAAATGATAGAAAAGTCCAATATTAATTATGCACTTAAAGGAGAAGGAAATCTCATTGTGAAGTTAAATTGAAAATCATAAAGCAAAGGAAGATAAGTGATTTTTATGTTTTGTGCTTTTCTAATACAAAAATCAATGTATTTGAGGCTGACCATAAAGTGAGTTGGCTTTGGAATCGAGATGAGAAGGAGGAGGTTGAGAGAATAATGAGAAGGAAGGTGACAGAGGGTGAGATCCAATAGTGAGAAAAAAGATTGATATTAACTAAGAGACGTGGATTTGCATTTGCTCTGATAATAAAAAGAGAAATATTATTCTCCTATCTCGTAAGCTAACTTATCTCATTTTCTCTCATTTCAATTTTCGCACCTTATTTTTTTTTTCTTTTTCTTTTTTCTTACAATAGTGGGACCCACTCATTTTCTCTCTACCACATAAAATAACTATCTTACGTAGAAGGAGATTAATAAAACCTAATAAAAAATGTGATAATGAAGGTAGCAAGACTAAGAAAATAATAAGTATAACGTGCTCTTTATATGTGAGAGAAAAATAAAGGTTGCTTTACAAATAACAATTTTTATTAATATAACTGTTAAATTGTAACTATTTACTACATTATCAAATGACTTTTCTTTTTTTTTTGTCATTATTTCTTCTTCGATTTAAAGTTTTGTCTACACCTCCTTCATACTTGTAGTATGTTTCATACTTGTTTCAATATCTCTACACCTGTTTATTAAGTATTAAAAATTCCTGATTTGGTGTCTTATTATTATACTTTTTAATTCATGTTTTAGTCTAGATTTAAATTTAGTTGTCAATCATTCCTCATTAGGTTGATTCTGTATATAGTTAGAATGTCTATATAATTACTCAAATTTTGCCACATATTCACCATTTGTCATATTTCCTTGGTTCAGTTCAAAGAATTCTATTTCTTTTCTGTTTTTTACACTTTGAGGGAAATATTTTTTCAAAAATGCATCCTTGAATGTTGTCCAAATAATCTATGTTCCTTGGCTTTGGAAATATCTTTTGGTATTTATCCACCAATGTCATATATATATATATATATACGAGCCTCTCTTCCTTGATGCAACGTTGTCCAATGCGCTTGGGTGCTAAATTATTATTATTATTATTATTATTTTATTTGTTAGTATTACAATGTCTCGCATTCAGGCAATGATTAACAAATATTACAGGGTGAAATTGCAACATAGAGATGGCTAAATAAAAGGAAATAATGTTTTGAATTTTTGTTACGGGTTCTTCAATCGAAACAGAAATTCAACCCGTATCAATCGATCGAATTTGTTGAACAAATAATATTATGATTAATCAATTATAAAATCGAATTTAGAGCACTATGCAGAATAAAGTAATATTCTTCAGTTTAAATTAGCATGTATGCTACACTACGTTGGTTAAAGAGGAAACGCATGAATTAATCTAGTTCCTTTGGGTTTCTAGGCAGATCTCTCCTAAGTTAGCATTTCCTGCTTAGAGTCTTGTTTCCGGGCATGATTGAATTTTATTTTTTATTTTCAGAATAAAAAAAAACTTGTTTGATAATTATTGTTTTGTAAAAATAATTTTAATAGTGATATTTGTTTTTTTATTTTTAAAATCAAATTTAGATAATCTTTCGGTTGTTTTGTTTTATATTTTAATTTTTAACTTAAAAAAAATATTTATCTTTTTAAAGGAGAGTTATTTTAGTTAAATAACTATTTTTTGTTTAATATTTAAATTAAAAAACCTCATATTTTTTCAATCATAATTTCTATTATATAACTGTTTCTCTCACTATAAAATAATATAATTTTGACTCTGATTACACAATTTTATGTATTAAAGGACAAAATTAACACACACAAAAAACACTTATTTTATCAACTACTATGCAAAATTGTTTTAAGAAAAAAAGATCTGAACTCAATTAAACAGAACCGTAATTTCCTATTTTTTTGTGTTTTTTGGGCTACCGCCTTTGCAACTTATTAAGAAAAAGGTAATATGTATTAAAATTTACAGACATACAAATTATCCAAATGATGATGTTGACGTTGTTTATCCAATCATATTTAAGGATAAGTTATTCTGTCTATTCTTGATTGACCTACTTTTGTCTACTACTCTTAACATCGTTAGATTATAATTTTATCTAACGGTGAAGATTTGTGGAATATAATAAGTTATTTTATTTTATTTTCTCTCCTCCCATTTCTCTTTATAGCACCAAATCCTAACGGTGTCCAAGGAAAAAAGGAAAAAAGAAGAAGAAGAAATTAAAAGGAAAAAGAATTAACTTACAAAGCACAAAATCACTACCAAATCAAAACGGGGAGGGACGAAGCAAAATCAAAACCTAAAACACCAACCATATTAGCAAAACACAGACAAGAGTGGAACAAGTCCAGCTTCACCAAGAGACAACTATATCAAATGCAGGAATCATCAGATTTGAAAATTTAAAGAAGCAAATACAAAATTACAAATAGAAAATCAATGATCTAGTTTGAACAGAACTTGAAACAAATCACAGGTCTACCAATTGCAACATGAATGTCTAGCTAACACTCCATCCAAATGCAATCAACAATCTACCAAAAAAAAAAAACTGCTGCAAGCCAACAGTTAGATTACCTTTATTTTTTTTTGGTAATCAACAATCACATGTTTTTTTTTTTTGCAATCAAGGAGCTTTTGTGGTAATGGCTGATTTGCTTTATGGTAATTAACAATCGCAGGTTTTTATTTGGCAATCAACAATATATCCAAAAAAAGAAGAAGTAAAAACTGTTACAAATCAACGAGTTAGATTTTTTTTATTTTTTTTTTGGCAGTCAACAATCACAGGTTTTCTTCGTAGTGAATTTTTGCTTTGTGGATTAATTCTTTTTTCTTTTAATTCCTTCTTATCTCTCCTTTCTCCATGGAATCTTGACGACGCGATAGAGATAAAGGGTGGGAAAGAAAAAGGTAAAACAGTTTATTTTATTCCGTAAATCTCTATTTAGATGAAATTATAATTTGACAGTATTGAAAGAGATAGACAAAATAAGAATAGACAGAATAACTTATCTCATATTAGTGATACCCTCCTTACGAAATGACATTCTTCCGCTCTATTCTTTTTAGTTTATAATCAGGGGAAAAAAGAGAAAGATAAAGCAATTTTAATTCAGTGAGGCTGATATCTAAACATAAACAAAAAAAATGTAATGCTATTTCTAAATGCTAATTGCAAATTGCCAAGCAAGCAAAGCTAACCCATTTATATCTTTCTCCTTTCTCCTGCTCCCAAATTAACATAGGGAGCGTCTGGTACACTAGAAATTTTTATTTGTCCGAAATCTCGATTTTAAAAAAATAATTTTTACATTCAGTTTACAATAATATCTGAAAATTTAAAATTTTAAAAATTTCAGTTTCCCAAAAATCTGAGAAAAATCCGTGTACCAAACAGCCCCATAGTATGTTTGCTTTAGTTGAGAAAAAGGTATTCGCCCTTACGTTTTAGAAAAATAAAACCTCTTTAGAAGTAAATATTTTATTATAATTGTCTTCGTGTAAAATAAGCTAAGTTGTCAATAAATTATTTTTTAAAATGATTGTTAGAGCATATCCCCATAAACAAAATATTATATAACAAGAAATAATTTGTTTTTAGTTTGCGTGTGTGTATATATAAATTTTGTTACTTTTACAAACTAGTTTACATATACTAAAAATATTAAGTTAACTTAGAATAAGTATTTAATATATTTGTATCGAATTTTTTAAAACTACTTGATTGGTTGAACAAATTAAATTTCTTAACAATGTATATTAGATAGTAACACTACTAAAAAAAGCTTTTTTTCGACGGAAAAATTCCATCGAAAATGAAACCGTCGAATATCCCTTCGTTGGTAATAATTTTTTCAACGAAATTAGATATTTCGTCAAAAAATTTCGACGAAAATAAATTCCGTAGAAAACTTTCGACAGAAATAATTTTTGTAAAAAAATTTCGTCGGAATAATTTTCGTGAAAAGTTTCAATGGAAAAAATTTGAAATTCCGAAAATATTTTAAAGATTTTTGACAGAAAAATAATTCCATCAATTTTTTTTAACGAAAAATGAATAAAATTCGGTAGAAAAATCTTGTAATAATTTTCGTCGAAAATTATGTCAAAATGTTGTCGACCAAAAATGAATGAAAATTTCCGTTGAAAATTAAGACTTTTCTAATATTATAATACTATCATCGAATTTATGATTCATATAATTTTGAGCAACTCCATCAAGCAAGTTTAAGAGTGGTTGAGTGTTAGAAATCGATAATCACAAAAAATCGACAAAAACATAAAAGAGAAAATAGAAGAGAGATTCACATGGTGATTTATCCTGGTTCACCTAATATAGACTACGTCCAACTTGTCTGTACTATATTCACCTTACCTCCACTCGTTACAAGTCACTCGATTTACAAGGAAAATATAAATAGGATTAGAAAATTCTTACAACAGTTATTTATGGGCCTAAATCCAAGCTGCTACGAAAATTATAATAAATTAGAGGCTCACAATAGTACGTAGTCTCTACAGGTCTGGGGGCGCTTCCCCCCGAATCCTTGCTCCCAGTTACTTTTCTGCTAACCCCGACAACAAAAACCCTCATCACTATATGAAATATGAGCCATACGATTTTTAGGGCTCGTTTGGATGAGTTTTTTATCTTTAAAAAAACACTTTTCAGTTTTAGTTCATTTGGATATCTGCTTTAAAAAAACAGAAGTCACAAAAAAAGCCAAAAACTTACTTTTTCCATAAGCTAAAAATTTCAACTTCTAAAAAAAGCAGAAGTCAAAAGCCAAATATTTTTTTTCAACAACTAAATATTTTTATAAAAATATAAATAACTTTAACTTTTGTGAAAAAAACTTCTAAAATAAAAAAGAGATAAAAATTATTTTTTTTTAAAAGAAAAAACAAACCGGCTGTTATTGTGTCAAGGCATATAAAAGGGAGAGGGTGCTTTTTAAGCTTATTTTGTGAATCTTCATCAATTAATTGTGTTTTAAATTTGTTTTTTTTTATGCTACAATTGTTTTAGATATTTGTGTTATAGTCTTTTAGAATTTGAAATATAAACTTATTAAATTGTGTTGTAATTTTCTAAAATTTTAACTATGAACTATGAAGCTATAAATATTTATTTGATTCAATTAGTGACCTATTATCCTGCATGTGACCTATTTAAAGTGCTGTTGCACAGGAAAGATTACCCAATGACTTGATGGGAATATAGAGGAGCCGGAGAACCGTACAAGTACGATTGGTCATGTTTTATGGCGATGAGACAACACGCCAGTCTGCAGAAATATGTATGGCTAGTATTTTGGGAAAGCTGTAGTCCACAATATAATTATATATAGTGAATTTTATAACTTTTAATAATTTTTTTGTCTGATATATAATTCATTTAAAAATTAAACGATGAAGATTGATAATCTTTCAATTGATATCTTTATTGATTTATTTCTCATATATCATGTCGTGACTTTTTGATTTACATGTAATTTTTTTTTATAAAAGTAAGATTTATTATTAATTGAATCACAATATAAGAAAATAATTTTAATACAAGCTAATTAGTAATAAAGTAGAAAAAAAAAAGATGAACCACACACTTTTATGTCTACGTAAAAATAAATTTATCTCATATAAGATCGAGAAACAATAAACCCATAAACTATGTGCCAGCAAGAAAAAGTAGTAGTTAAGGCCTTGTTTATTTTTAAAAATATTTTTTTGGTTTTCAAAATAAAAAGCTCATTTGATAAGGTTTATTTTGAAAAAATAAAATAAAAAATTGTAACTATTTTTTATTTTTAGAATCAAATTTTAAAAATATGTCTAAGGTGTTTTTGTTTTGTGTTTTGATTTTTAACTTTTAAGATAAAAAAAATAAATACACGTTTCTATAACTATTCTTTAAAATAGTTTTAAGAACAAAAAAAACAGAATACAATAGTTTTCACTTTTAAAATCTTTTAATCACGCTAGTGTTTTTTTTTTTTTTGTTGTTGAAAACGCTAGTGTTATTAGAATTAGATATATGAATAATACCAGTAGGAATATCTGATAAAAAAAATTAGAAAAAAGTATATGTTTGATTATTTTCTTTTTCTAAAATTATTTTTTAGGATAGTTAATAAAATAATTTTTTTTAAAAAAATTTTATTTTAAAAATTAAAAGTCAAAATACAAAATAGAAACAACTTATGTATGCATTTTCTCTAAATTTGTTTTTAAAAACTAAATATTATTATAATTTTTAAAATTATTTTTACAAAATAGGTATTTTCAAACAATTTTTTTATTTTTATTTTATAAATTAAAAAATCATTTTTGAAAACAAAATTCATATTTAGGCATGTTTGATTGTAATTTTTTTTTTCTTAAAACTATTTTGAAAAGTAGTCAACGAAAAATGTGTTTATGTTTTTTTTTAAAGTTAAAAGTCAAAACACAACATAGATAATTGAAATATATTTTTTAAATTGATTCTAAAAACTAAAAAATAATTATAATTTTAAAATTATTTATTTAAAACAAGTATTATTAAACAGTTTTTTTATTCTAAAAATTAAAAAAGAGTAAACACCCTTTTTGGTTCCTGACAATATCTACGAAATCTTTTTTAGCCCTTGACAATAAAAAACGATCAAATTGATCCCTAAAATTATGAAAAAAGGGCCACATTAGTCCTTATGTCAACTCCTCCGTCACTAACGTGGCCCTTTTACATACTGTTAGGGACCAATTTGATCATTTTTTATTGTCAGGGACTAAAAAGAATTTAGTAGATATTATTAGAGACCAAAAATGGTGTTTACTCGTTAAAAAATTATTTTTTAAAAATAGAATTGAGCATTCAAATATGCGGCCTTGGTTTAGTTTTGAGTTTACATTACCACCGGCAGACTTGACCATTTTTAGCTAATAAAATGGCTGAAAAACTTAAGGTTTTTAGTAATAAAGTAGAAGGTTCGATCATTTAGCTATATTTGGGAGAAGAGCCCCTTCCCTTTCTTTAAATCCAGCCAGAATTTCAACCAGGTTCTCTTTCTTGCCTCATCTATCTCTTTTGCGTCCTAAATTATAAAAGTCCGCTATAATGTTTTCTTTCTATTTTCGGTAATATTTTTATTTATTTTTTCTTTTTGGCTTTCACTGGTCTAGATAGAGCTGGAGTGCAAAACAAGCACACCAGGGTAGTGACAAATTAAATCAACAAAATGAAAACCCATCCAACCAAAGCTTTTTTGGACTATGGCATGCTAATGAGCTTCCTTTTTAGTTTTATAGGTTAGGTTTTCTCTTACTGGATTTCCTATTAACCAGATCTGGCACTGGTTTTTCACTAGGGTTTTTCACTAGACTTTGAGTTGACTAAATCTGGAAATTTAGCAGAAACCCAGTATTTGTTATGGGAAAATATATTCTTATCTTGTAGAAGAGTGTTTTTCTTTCCTACACATACATCAATTTTCGTATTGCTTTTTTTTTCATGGGTGGGTCCCACACATGATTATCTCTGTAGTATGAGAGAGCTTTTCTCCTATTGCATGAGATTAATAAAGCCTATTTGTTATATATATGACCTTTTCTTATTTCATAATTTATGTATATATTATTATGAGAAAAAAATATATGGAAAATGACTTTTGATTCTGTTTTCTACAGAAATAATTAACATCGATGGCGAGGCGGAAGATCAAGATCAAGAAAATTGACAATGTAACGGCGAGGCAAGTGACCTTCTCTAAGAGGAGACGAGGGATCTTCAAGAAAGCTGAAGAGCTTTCTGTGCTGTGCGATGCTGAGGTTGGTCTTGTCATTTTCTCAGCTACTGGGAAGCTCTTTGAATATCCTAGCTCAAGGTATGGTATTGTATACTGTTTTCACTTCTCTTTCCATTTGAAGAACTCATTTAGGATATGAATTTTGCATTCTTAATTATGTTGTCAGTGAATATTTATGTGCATCATTTATATATTTCTGAGTGTGTTTGTGTGTGTGAGAGAGGTAGATGGGTTGGCTCTTCTCTATTATAATTTAAGCCTTTGATATATTCGATTTATGCCTCTCGATTCAGTTAACCATATTGAATTGTGGAGTATTGCTGTTGCTCTTAATAACTTCACATCTAATAATTTTTTTTTTAAATTTCTTCACTGTTTTTTGATGTTTAGCTGGTAATAGGCTTTTTAACTTATACGTTGTAATTACGTTTCATTATTATATAGTGTAATTTCAAATTTATTTGTGAGATAAATAATGTGAATTCCAGAAAATTATAGGTCTCAATCACGAATTTGTAGTAATTTTTTTTTCATATTTACATAAATTTAAAATTTTAATATTAGTTTTATGGAATTGTTGGCTTAACATACATTTTAGTATAATTTTTATAATGCTATATTGGGACAAAATCTTTTTACACTAGTGTAAGAATGAGTGTAATCCAATATATTATGATTGTCTGATGCCCGAAAATTAGCGAATAAGATTAGGTATAAGATTTATTATTTTTACACCAGTGTAAGTTGTTCTTGTTATTCCTATTGTTATTCCTATTATATTCGGAAAGTGGTAAATAATGAAGATGTCGATTTACCCTAAAGCCGTGCATGGTATGTGACCACAACTTACTATTTTCTTTGACCAACAATTCCATATAGTAAAGAAAATATAAATTTAAAATTACACCAAATTTGAAATAACCAAACCTAATTGCAACATTTGTGTAAAAAAGCACCGTAATATGCAAATACTCTTTTAAGATCATTTGCATATTATATACTTTAATTCATATAAATGGACAATTTTACACGTTCTAGAAGTTTAGAAACATAGTCTGCAGGTTAATTTTACAAAAATAAATATTGATCATTTCTGCATATTTGAGAAGCATATAAAATTACAAGAAAAGTTTCTTATGATGATGGTTCGGGTGCTCCTGCACAAGAAATATAATGTATACGTAGCGTCGAGTTACTGCAGTTTCATTACTTCCTCTTTCCCTGTTATTATATCATTATATTTGTTAGATTTTCTCATAGATTTATTATCATTGCAGTGCCACCACTTATTCGTTCATGTATACCAGCATGGACGGATAAATTATTTTCCCAAAAATGCATTTTGTAAAAGTGGTGGCTTCCTTCTAGTATTAGGATAAGGAAATATATGTGCTTAGGTCTCATTGCAATCAAAAGAGGCAGGTGTTCAATGAAATTTTAACCTAAAACGTTAAATTGCCAGGAGAAGGCATATTAATGATTTTTTTTATATTTTATAACATATTTTTCTAACACGTTCCCACTTGTTGAATTTAAAGGATGAATAATTCTCAAGTCCACTTATCATACTAAGAAACTCCATAATATTTAATTATTTATTAATAAAATAAAAGTTGTGATAATTAAATTCGTGACTAATTGGTCATAATAAAAAATACTCCAATATTTCAACTCAAAAGTTGAAGCTATTAGGTAAATATATTAATGATTTTTTTTTATTTTTTTATAACATTTCTCTAAAATAATTATATATGTCACTATTAATGTTTCTGTTTGCCAAAATTTACCAACCTCAAATGATGTAGGGCTGTGAAAGCCTTTCGCATCATGTTTCCTAATTTCTATAATTTCGGATTGAATATATGCATAACATTTTCTTTTTGATTCCTTTTCCTTATTGTTTTGGTTTGGTGAAGTATGAAGGACATAATTACGAGGTATAATCGGCACTTCCATGACAACAACGAATTGGACAGTCCTCTAGAACTGCAGGTAGTATTAAAAAAATTTCTTATGATCTTTTTCTATATTTATTAATTTGTTAATTATAATTGTGGCTTTGTTGGAAGTATTCAAGTATGAGTTATAAAGAAGTACCACATCGACTAGACATAGACCAAGTAATGACTATATAAGTGCAAAAAGACCCATAAACCTACAGCCTTAAGGTTTTGGGTTGAGATGTGGCGTCGGCCCACTTATTGTGGTTTATCGCTTGGCCCATGGATGTCTATCTTGCAAAGGGTTTTTGGGCTCCCCCGTACCATTCTTAACAGTGGTATCAGAGCCAAAGGTTTGGCTGGGCCGGGTATTTAGAGATGGTGATGTTTCAAGGCCTCCGTAGAAGGCTAGCGTGACTCCAATAGTTCAAAGAAAAAAGACTTCCGCAGAAGTTGCCCTTAAGGGGGAGCATAATGTTGGGTCTCATACTTGAGGGGAAGATGTTGGAAGTATTCAAGTATGAGTTATAAAGAAGTACCACATCGACTAGACATAGACCAAGTAATGACTATATAAGTGCAAAAAGACCCATAAACCTACAACCTTAAGGTTTTGGGTTGAGATGTGGCGTCGGCCCACTTATTGTGGTTTATCGCTTGGCCCATGGATGTCTATCTTGCAAAGGGTTTTTGGGCTCCCCCGTACCATTCTTAACAGTGGTATCAGAGCCAAAGGTTTGGCTGGGCCGGGTATTTAGAGATGGTGATGTTTCAAGGCCTCCGTAGAAGGCTAGCGTGACTCCAATAGTTCAAAGAAAAAAGACTTCCGCAGAAGTTTCCCTTAAGGGGGAGCATAATGTTGGGTCTCATACTTGAGGGGAAGATGTTGGAAGTATTCAAGTATGAGTTATAAAGAAGTACCACATCGACTAGACATAGACCAAGTAATGACTATATAAGTGCAAAAAGACCCATAAACCTACAGCCTTAAGGTTTTGGGTTGAGATGTGGCGTCGGCCCACTTATTGTGGTTTATCGCTTGGCCCATGGATGTCTATCTTGCAAAGGGTTTTTGGGCTCCCCCGTACCATTCTTAACAGGCTTTCAGTTAGGCTTGTTGTCTAAATTTAACTTATATTCTGAAGTCTAAATTGTAAAGTTCAATATATTTTATTTACATCGTTGCTTTTATTTATTTTCTGTGATCTGTTATTGTTTATGCAGTTTCATATCTTTGTTTTATTCATTCTGGTTTATCAGACAGTGATGTAATTAATCAAATTCCCGCTTAGTTCTTACTGTTAGGCTGTACGGTTTTAAGTTCCACAAATTGTTGATACAGCTTTACTAATATAATTTGGCAAATTCTGTCGTTCATTTCAGGTAGAGAATACTAGCAACAACATTGAATTGAGTAAGGAAACTGCTGATAAAGCCCAGCAACTAAGGTTTCTCAGTTTTCTTAAATTGAAAAAAGAGATAACATATAAGAAAAGAAAATGCTTTTAGGTTTGTGCGTAAAATTCAGCATTCATATATTTTGACCAGGCGGATGAAAGGTGAGGATTTTCAAGGGCTAAACTTGGATGACTTGCAACAACTGGAGAGAACACTTGTAACAGGACTCAAGCGCGTGATTGAGACAAAGGTATACACGCGCGACGTCATTTGATTAATTTGGACACTGTTGAGAAATATAGTCTCACATTGGTTGTATGAGCAACTAATGTAACCTTTATATGGTCTTGAGCACTCTCACCCTTTGAGCTAGCTTTTAGGGTGGTGACTTCAAGGTTCTTAACAGACACATCCCTGTTGGTACTTGTTGATTTATACCATAACTCAATGCAACCTTTACATTCAGGAAAATCGGATTATGGACGAGATTGTTGCATTTCAGAATAAGGTTTGTAGGTAGCTTTTTTGTTTTTGTTTTTGATAAACTGTAGGTAGCTTTTTTAAATGATGATGAACTTAGTTTATGGGCTTTCCATTTCTCATTTAACAATGGATTAGAAAAATTCCTACACATACATAATTTAAATGGATCTCATCATAAACAAAAAATAAAAAATGAAAAAAATATTGCACGCAAAACGATCTCTCACTAACATGAGAAAACAATTCTCCTATTAAAGGAGAAAGTGTTTTCTCTTAGTTTATACCTGATAATATTATGTTAAATCAAAATAATCAAATTGAAATACTATATATGTAGTACTATATATTGCTCTGGACCCACAAAAGGATGAGATTCTTGTCTAGTATCGTAGTTATACATATATAGATGCTCAGATATTACTGTTTTATATATATGTACAAGGTCAAATTATGTACATGTAATCCTAAAAGCGCTAGATATAACATTAAAGCCTCTGTTTCAATTTTTGTGATATCATTAGAATTTAGTGAAATAATGACTTCCGCCATATAGATGTCTTTGTTTTTAGTTTTACAGTCACATTAGAATTATGAGGATTTTACGTTCTTAATTTTCTCTGCATTCTTTAACCATATGCCAATAAAGGGAATCAAGTTAGAAGATGAGAACAAGCAGTTAAAGCAAAAGGTATGAGAAATAAGAATTTCATTGTATATTTATTTTGTAAGATCTTGGGTTCTTTTAATTTGATTTTACAAATCTAATTTAGCTAATTGGGTCGTATAGATGGCTATGCTGTGTAAGGAAAAAAGTTCTTTCCTGGTGGAGTCAGATATTGCCATGAAGGAAGTTGTCTCATCAGAATCTATGAATAATGTCTGCAGCTGCAACAGTGGCCCCTCTCTTGAGGATGATTCCTCTGACACATCTCTTAAGTTAGGGTAAGCAAACGCCACATAACACTTAAACAGAAACTCAGGCTTAAACGTTGTTCTGTCCCTTCTGTTTATTGACTATTTAACCCCGCTACAATTTGCTACATATTTAACAAGTCATTTTTCTTGTTTGTTTTTTTGGATTTATCTATCTACCCGACCCTAATTAGTTTGAGAAAAATGTGATGTTTCAGGAATTAACAAGTCATTTGGTCTTTTCAGGTTGCCCTTTCCTAATTAAAATGATACGATGTAAATGTAACATTAATAAGGAATTCTTACTTCTTGTGACTTAACTTCTATGGATTCCATAACTTATTTGTTGTGTTGAGCAAAAATTTAGAGCATCACGCGGAAGCAAGAATTTCTATGTGAAGCTGCAATGTTGGAACCTTATAGTCAATTCAAATATAACTTATTTGTTGTGTTGAGCAAAATTTAGAGCATCCATCTTTTCTGCATGGCGTTTACGCTGTTGTGCATGTAAGTTCTAAACTTGCTGCGGTAGTAGGAAGTTTGCACTTTTGTGATGAAGATTAATTTGATAGGATTCTTTTGTTTCTCCTTTTATTTCTTCTCGCGAGAGATTATGTATGTCAATTTTTTTTTGGTAGAATCCCGAGTTGAATTTTGATCCACGATAAGTGAAGTTCTTTTTAACTAATATTTTAGCTTTTAACGTTTCTACTGTGAATGTTGATAAAATATTTACATTTACTCTCAAAATAATGTTGTTTTGAATTGAAAAATTAAAAAATTATAACGAGAAAGACTTTTATAACCTTGAAATAAATTATAATTACAAAAAAATTTTGATTTCTGTCACAAAATGACGTCGTTTTAGGTTTAATGTAAATAATTTATCTACATTCACGGCAGAAAAAAAAACTCATTATTTTATCACCTTTATTATTTTAGCTTTATTTCTCCTAAAAAAATATACAACAAAGGGTATCGTAATTAATTTTGATTTTTTCTATTTATGGATATTACAAATTTTTTAGTCATATGCATTGGACATGAAATTACTAAAAGTATAAAATATTATCATGTGATTCAAACACTTCTACTTTTTTTTTGGATAACACTTGTACTATTCTAATTTGTTTGTAATATTGGACTTCAATATGTATAAAAAGCAACCTTAGAGTATATTAGGATGGAGGATTAAAAAGAAAACGTAATAGAAATAAATGTTTAATATTTTTCTTGTTTATAGGTATATAAAATAAGAAAATAGATAAAATTATTTTTTATAAAAAAATCATAAAAGTGTATGGGGTCGGATTATGATAAAAGAAGAGAGATAAACAAAAAATGAGTCTTTTATATTTTTTTATATGTGTATATGAGATAAAATTATTTCCATGAGAAAAAGTTTGAAGTGAATGAGTTTTATAACTAGTCTTAAAGTATGTTACAAGAGAGAACCGTGGAAGCGTTTCAGATCCAGACTGAGGAATTGCTAATTAGTTATGTAATGCTATTTTTTTTTTTATATAAATAATGCTATTTACTTTATTAGGTAAATTAATTGATCAAAATAAAGAATCCAAACAAAAAAATCTTGAATTAGAATGGCCTAAATGACTGGATAATCCCCCAACTAGGTGCCTGTTTGGATCCTCTTATTTTTAAGCTAGAAGCTACTTATAAGCCAATGAGCCTAATAATAAAAAAAATTGGGTTGCCGTCTACAATAAATCAAAGTAAGTTCTTACTACCCCATCTAGAGATAATATCGATCAAGAATATGTTATTTGTCTGAGAAAGACAAATAATTTCAATTCCAAAAATGCACAAAGAAGCCTACAAAAAAAAAATGCACAAAGAGTACAAATTGATTTACATGGAGATAATTACGCTACGCTTCCATTTGTTTATATTACTTGATGATCAAATATAATGTATATATCTAGGGTTTTATTAATCTCATGTTAAAGTAGATAAGTTATCTCATGTCATAGAGATAAATTCGTGGATTCCACCACCTGAAAAAGAAAAAGAAAAGTAAAGAAAGATGTGACACAGTTATCGAAGGGTGTGTAGAGAGAAAGTTATCACATGTAGCATAAGAATAATTTTTCGCATATGTAGAGTTACACGATGATAGTTTTCGCCATAAAACTTGAAAGACAATTCTCATTAATGAAGTAAGTGCAAGCATGCCTGTTTTTAATTCTCAACAGTTATTGTTTTTTTTAACTTATATACATTTGTAATATTCTTATGAAATAAAAATGTATTAATTATGTATTTGAATCAACTTATTTTGATATAAAATAATTTTATTAGAGAAAAATTGAAAAAAATGACCAAACATACACTGTTATGTTTGAGATCTCAGGTTTCCAATAAATGGACACATGTTCCTTTGAATTCTAATAATTGGCAAAGTTTTATGCTGAGTTTAACTAAGAAATATGAAACAGTAAAATTTTGTAATGCATTAATTTTTTTTAATTTATTATTTCATTCTTTTATTGTAAAGTTACTTGTTAGCTAAATTATTATTATTTGTCTACTGAATTTTTTATTATTATTTAAATTTTAATTATAATGTTTTATTTGTATATGAAAATTATGTTACTACTTAATAATGTGTTATCATATTATTTTGTAAATATAATTTATATTTATTAAGTAATATAATCACACACACATATATTATATATATATATATATGAGAATTATCTCGGCTGTTTATCTATAAATTGACAATGATAAAAGATGAGAAAAAAAATAGAAGATAAAAAATTAGTAAAAAAAGATAAAAATTAATTTGATAATGAACAAATGAAATCATTTCATATTAATTCCCACACATTATTATGACAAATGCAAAAAAAATTTCCTTATAAAATTTATTTAGGATATAAAAAAACTAATAAATAAAAATAATGCATTTAAGTTTTAAATATATTAAATATTATATTTTTATTGAATATTTCTATTATTCAAAATTCTTACCAAAATTTGTTAGAGTACATGTTCAAATGACCTTATTATTAATTTATAATATAAAAATTATAAATGCATACAAATTAAATTTTGGAAATTTTTTACTTCCGTTCCTCGTAATTATAACATGTATATCACTTAGTGGGGTGTATAGTGTATTAGATTAGGATTTTAAAAGACTTTTTTGAGATAAAAAATCCTACAGATTTTAAAAGATATTTTAGAAGTGGAGAGACATTAAAGACTTTTTTAAAAAACTTTTTTTACAATCAAGATTTCATAAGATTAGATTTTAAAGGATTTTAATAGAATTTATAAGATTTGAAAGTACAATATGGATTTATAAAATTTTAAAAAATCATATGAATTTTTAACAAACATTTAAAATTACAAGAGTCAATACAAAAGGGAAAGGTTATAGGCTATTTCACCCTTTTGCCCCTCATTAATTATTTAATAACCATTTTGCCACTCATTCAGAACTATCTACCAATCTGCCCATCTTTAATCGATTAAGCCAAAAATTTAATCGATTAAATGGTCAAAATAGGCAAAAATCGTTGACTTGAAGATTTAGTCGATTAAATCTCCCTATTTAATCTCCCATGCATAAGGTTGTTCTTCTGATAAAGAGGAACATTTAATCGATTAAGTTGAAGATTTAATCGATTAAATCTTCATTTGACCATTTAATCGATTAAATATTCAATTTAGTCGATTAAAGAGGGGCATGTTGGTAGATAGTTCTGAATGAAGAGCAAAATGGTTATTAAATAATTAATGAGGGGCAAAAAGGTGAAATAGCCAAAGGTTATACTTACAACATATTTTTGTTTACAACATTTTACAATCATATCTTAATCGTTGATTTTCGTTAATCAACGGTTATCATTCATTGCAAATTATAATTAATTAATGAGTTTGATTTGCGAAAATAATAATCATTGATTGACGGAAATCATCGGTTAAGTTATGTAAACAAAAATAGGTTGTAAGTATAATCTTCCCTATAAAAAAATAACAATGAAATGCAATGAAATTATTAAAAAAAGTAAAAGCTAATATAATTTTCTCAATCAGTAAAACATAATATAATTTTTAACAAACATTCAAAATTACTAAACAATAGCTTTTCACATATATAATGGGTTGAAAATTATCTTCTTAATTTGGTATCAAAGCTATGCATATATGATTATAAGACCCAATTTTTTTAATTATAAAAATAATTCTAAATTAGCATATAGAACCTAAAGTTCATGATAAAATTTCGTTTGGAATTTTTTGCAATTGATCATAAAAAAACTTGAGATTTTTGTTTTACGTGAAGAGAGTTTTCTAACCATATATCATATGCACATTTTCATTAAATATTCTAAGAAAATTTCGAATATGAAATTTTGGGTTAATTACATGAAAGTTTATAAAATTTCTCAAAAAAATTTCAATCGATACATTGAAACCTTAAATTGCTTTGGGGCTTTTCAGAAACAATTTTTTGGTTATCTATTGACATAAAAATTGTTTCCTATAGTGAAAGAATTTCGTTCATAAATATATTGTTACGAAATATAGGGTTCATATTATGAAAGTTTCAATCTTTCTTTAAATTGATATTGTTTTATTGATGCAAAAGAAAAATTAGTTTAAAGGTTTAGTTTCCATCTTATTTTTTTCACTATTTTATATCGTTTTTAATATAAAAATCACACGTTTTTGTGCCAAGAAAAATCGCGACCCATAGCTTGAAAAATCATTTTTTAAACTTCCAAAATTTCTCAAAAATGGCTCAAAAATATTTTATTTTTGAGATAGATTATATTAAAATATTGTTGGCTTGTTGTTTCTGGATTATTTTGTGATAAAAATCGTCCAAAAATATGTTTTTTTTTTCTTTTTTGGTTTTGATGAAGCTCCCATGGCTGAACCCAATTTCGAGCAGTCATCAACCTGCCAAAGGAAGAAGAAAAGAAGAATCTCAAGGAATCCTAGGGGTTAGGATGATATTGTGAGAGAGGCATCCTATTTATATTTTTCACTAAAAAATCTCTCGAAATTCACAACAATAGAAAATCCATTAAAATCATCAAATTTTTTGAATATCACGAGATTGTGATTCCATTGTTTAAAATCCTGATTGAATACCAACGAATTTGGAAATAATTATTTAAAATCCTAATTGAATACCACGTGACTTTTTTTCAATCCATTAAAATCCTAATCGAATACCACGTGAATTTTTTTCAATCCATTAAAATTCTAATCCAATACCAACTTCGTCCAAAAACAATCTATTAAATTTTTTTGAAATCTCAATCTAATACACCCCTTAATCTCTAATATTAAGACTTTTAATGATAAAATTATGTTACTTCGGTTCCCCGTAAATATAAAAATCTCTATTTACAAAAAAAAAAAAAAAAATCTCTAATGATAAAATTTTACTTTCATATTAATTTTTTACTCTTGAATGCCAAGCATACCCTGATTATAAAATATTAAAATATATTTAATAGACAAAATATTAAATTATAAAAAAATAAAAATATTTTTGTAAACAAATCTTTAATGTTAAGAGTTTTTTTATTGTTGGATTCAATATCAATTCCACAGGCCAAAATTATTGCTCTATGTGCATTTTATTTTATCATCATGTTAATCATAATTTTTTCTTGATTATAATATGCTTTTCCTTTTAAAATGGTTTCCTCAATTCCGGAATTGTTAGCTGTAGACTGTAGTAAAGTAACATCTCTGCTCTTCAGTTTTTTTTTTTAAGTACTTTGTCTGTCTATGGTTTTAGACTAAGGTTACCTTAGTATAAAGGGTATTTTTTAATTTAAAAATATATTCAACTTTTATTTTACAATAATTCGATTATTATTTAAAAATTTAAAAGAATAATTGTAAAATTTGTCTTGAATTTTATAAAATTAAAATATTTTAGAATTTTATTTTAATTGAAGATATTTTAAATATATCTATTTATAATAGTTGACCTAAAACCCTTGGACGATTGAAATTTTAATGATTTGGCACCGTTCAATTCCAAGAATCAATTTATTTATGCAAACATCGCGGCGAATTGAACAAACCTAGCCTCCATGATAAATCGCACCAGTTTCTCAGTTACGGTAAGGCGATTTTCGAGAAACTCTATCCTATCAAACAAACGATTTTTTATTTTTTTTCAATTCCGCTGTGATTGATTTATTTCTTTTCTCTTCTTCCAATGATGCATGTAGCTGTACAAGTCGTGTTGTTTCTTTTTGATTGTTGGCCGCATAAGCAACGCTGGATACTAGTGAGTATTAATGTGGTAATTTTGTAGAATCAAGTGAACTGATACTGAGAGGATAGTAATGTGGTAGTTCTGTGAGTCAAGTGGAACAATGTG